>NW_028270179.1:1040000-1315000 GCF_037043375.1 Chiloscyllium plagiosum | reverse complement strand
ACAATAGACAAGAGGTGCGGGAGTAGGCCATTCAGCCCTTAAAGCCTGCACCGCCATTCAATATGATCATGGCTGATCATTCCTAATCAGTATCCTGTTCCTGCCTTATCTCCATAACCCTTGATTCCACTATCTTTGAGAGCTCTATCCAACTCTTTCTTAAATGAATCCAGAGAGTGGGCCTCCACTGCCCTCTGGGGCAGAGCATTCCACACAGCCACCACTCTCTGGGTGAAGAAGTTTCTCCTGAGCTCAGTCCTAAATGGTCTACCCCGTATTTTTAAGCTGTGTCCTCTGGTTCGGCACTCACCCATATGTGGAAATATGTTTCCTACTGCCAGAGTGTCCAATCCTTTCATAATCTTATATGTCTCAATCAGATCCCCTCTCAGTCTTCGAAACTCAAGGGTATACAAGCCCAGTCGCTTCAGTCTTTCAGTGTAAGGTAATCCTGCCATTCCAGGAATTGACCTCGTGAATCTACGCTGCACTCCCTCAATAGCCAGAATGTCTTTTCTCAAATTTGGAGACCAGAACTGCACACAGTACTCCAGGTGTGGCCTCGCCAGGGCCCTGTACAGCTGCAGAAGCACCTCTTTGCTTCTATACTCAATTCCTTTTCTTATGAAGGCCAGCATGCTATTAGCCTTCTTCACTACCTGCTGTATCTGCATGCTTGCCTTCATTGACTGGTGTACAAGAACACCCAGATCTCTCTGTGCTGCCCCTTTACATAAATTGATTCCATTGAGGTAGTAGACTGACTTCCTGTTCTTGCCACCAAAGTGGATAACCATACATTTATCCACATTAAACTGCATCTGCCATGCATCTGCCATGCATCTGCCCACTCACTTAACTTGTCCCAGGTCACCGTGTAATCTCCTAACATCCTCATCACATTTCACCCTGCCACCCAGCTTTGTATCATCAGCACATTTGCTAATGTTATTGCTAATGTTAAGGATACATGATTGATTACTCGAGGTGAAGGAGCTAACATAGGGAGGAATTGATTGGTATTCTAAAAGTGATTAAGATGGACACGTTCCCAGGTCCGGATGGGATCTATCCCAGGTTCCTGAAGGAAGCGAGAGAGGAAGTAGCTGGACACTTCACATATGTCATTACAGTATCCTTGAACACTGGTGAGCTACCAGAGGACTGCATACTTCCAAATGCTGTTGTGTTGTTTAAGGAGGGTAGCAGGGACAATCCAGGTAATTGCAGACATCTTAGCCTGGCGTCAGTGGTGGGGAATCTGCTGGAGAAGGTATTGAGGAAGAGGATCTAATTATGTTTGGAAGAAAATAGACTTATCATGGATAGGCAACATGGTTTTGTGCAGGGAAGGTCATGTCTTACCAACTTCACAGAATTATTTGATGAAGTGACAAAATTGATTACTGAAGGAAGTGTCATATAAATGGACTCTGGTCAGGCCTTTTATAATGTTCCCATTGGCAGGCTAATGCATAAAATGAAGATATATGTCGCACGGTGTTTATTGGCTGGATGAATAAAGAACTGGTTGGTTAGCGGAATTGAGTTTCTCAAAATTGAGAACTATGACCAGTCGTGTTTCATTGAGGTCCGCACTGGGAACCACTGTTGATTGTGAAATACGTACATGAGTTGGAGGGAGGTGTAGGTGTCTGATGAAGAATTTTGCAAGTAAATGTAAGATTAGTGTAGTAGCAGGTGGTGAAAGGGACTCTCAGGGAATGCAGAAGAATACAGATTGGAGAGTTGACTGGAAAAGTGGCAGATGGAGTTCAATCCGGGCAAGTGCGAAGTGATTCGTTTTGGAACATCATTTCTCAACGAACTCTACAGTAAATGGTGAAATCCAGGGGAAAGTTGATGTTCAGAGAGATCTGTATGTTCACATCCATTGTGCCCTTAAGACAGAAACGCAGTTTGATACAATGATCAAGAAGGCATACGACATGCTTACCTTAATCAGATAGGGTATTGAGTGAATGAGTTTGTAGGTCATGGTACACTTTTATAAGCTTTTGGTTCAGCCTCATTTGGAAAACTGCGACCATTTCTGTTCGCAACATCATCAAAAGAATGTGTGCTTTATGAGGATGAAGAGGAGGTTCGACATGATATTTCCTGCTAAGAAGGGCGCAAGCTATAAACAGAGGTTTAACAGATTATGATTGTTTTCGTTTGAAAGACGGAGGTTGAGGGGGGTCCTGATTGAGGTCTGCAAAATTATAAAAGGTATCGACAGGGATATTTGCAGGTGCCATGTTAAACTGGGCTGTGCAAATTTTAAAAAAAATAACAAACATCAGGTTAAAGTGCACCGGGTTTATTTGGACACTTGCTTTCGGAGCACTGCTCCGTCATCAAGTCGTCAATAACCTGATGAAAACGCAGGTGTCGAAACCTAGTGTTTCCAAATAAACCTTTTGGATGATAACCTGGTGTCGCGTCAATATGAACGCTTTTTCTCCCTATTACTCGCTCTCATGAGTTCAGGGTGAGGGGTAAATGTTTGAGTAAGATATGTGAAAATAGTTCTTTATGCAGAGGGCGATGGGTGCCTGGAATACGTTGCTAGCAGAGGTTGTTGAGGGCTGCACGATAACGTCATTTTAAATGGATATCAACAGACACTTGAATGGGCAGTGAGCAGAGGAACACAGATTCTTAAAATTTGGCAAAAGGTTTCATGAGTGAAACTCGATCGATGCTGGCTTGGTTGGGGGGTGTCGGTGGTGGAGAAGGGCCTGCTTCTGTGCTGTAATTTTATTTCTTCTTTGTTGTTTGATTATAACCTGATTTCGAGTAATATCTAAGCAGAGAGAAAAAGATAACGTTGATGCTGATACAGCAGTGAAAAAGAGCAAGCTAAATCGACAAGGCAGGCAAGAGACTGGCGGGTCTCAGGGGAATAGTGATCAATTAAACTGCATTTATTTCATTGCATTTCGTTATTAACCGCAAGAGGTCTAAAAAGTAGCGCAGAAGACCTCAGGGCATGGTTGATAATATCGGACGGGAATGTCATTGTTATTAACGTAACACGTTTGTGGAGAAGATAAGACTGTAAGCTCAATGCTCCATGATGAAAGTGCTGCACGAAGGATAGAAGTTTGGGAAATGAGCAGGAGGAGTGGCGTTTTTCATTTGGAAAAGTTTCACTGCAGTCCTTAGAACGGATATTCCTTTTGGATCGTCTAGTGAGCACATCTAAGTGGAACTGTGAAATGAGAAGAGTGTGATCACTTTGGGGGGATAACACTTCCGGCCCCTCAACAGTCAGTGTAATATCGAGTAAGTAAGATAGCAGACAGCTATAAGCATAATTAGGTTCAAATTGTGAGACCTTTTAACTTTCCATAGATTGGAATTTCCACCGTGTAAAGATCTTGCTTGGGAATGAAATATTTAAGTGTGTTCAAGAATATTAAAAATCAACAATACTGGAGAAAGAGCAAAATGTGAACGTCTCTTGAGGAATCAGGTAAGGCAAGTGACTGAGGTTTTTGTGCAGCTGCACTTTGCGACCAGTGACATTACATGTCTTAATTTTAATATAATTAAATAGAAGGGTCGCACTGGGCAAGGTTAACCTTCATGGTTTAGGTACGATGTTTTACACGTTGGTTGGGAAGCTGTTTGCAGGTAAATAAACGCCTGCCAATTGGAAGGCTCTGAGAGCTAGATAACGTGAGTTTATTGTCAGAATGATCCTATTCGTGTGAAAGCCATGGCTGGCAGGAGTAGGAGATTTTGGATATTAAAAACAATGAAGCTCTGGTCAAAAACAAAGACAAGTCGTGATATATGCAGTTCTTGTCTGCTAAATGCAGCTGGAATGAAGTATATCCCTTCAAAAGTATCGAGAATGTAGGAGTACATGTAAGAGGAAAATCAGGACAGCAACAAAGGTTAGGAGATTGCTTTGGCAGATAGGGCACAGGATATTCCAAAGGGACTTGACAAGTACATTAAGGGCAAAATCATGACGAGGGAGAGAATATGCCTCCTTCAAGATGAACAAGACCATCAATGTGTCGATCCAGAGGAGATATGTCAAATCCTAAAAGAATTGAAAAAATAAACAATGACGTCTTGAAAATAGTGTACATCACAGCAAAGGACTCTGTGGTGAATTTCAAATGGACAAATGTAAGGAAATCACGGAGAGCTGATCAGGTGTATTCCAGGACATTGTTGGGAAGCTCTGGAATGATTTGTGGAACCACAGGCAGAGCCATTTGCCTCAAGAATATCTATGCATGATAGACTGTTCACTGGAGTGTGGCTAGTTTAAGAAAGACTGGAAGGAAACGCCAGGTAGCTATAGAACGGTGAGCCTGACGTCAGTGGTGGATACATTGCTGAAGCAGATTCAGAAGGACTGGGAAGACATGTATTTTAGAAGGCAAGGACTGTCTTTTTGTGTTCGTCCATTTCAAATGCTCCAGCGATTACTTTTCCGTAATGTGGACTATTTTCAAGATTTCACTGTATCTCTTCAATTACCATGGTATTCATGTCCTTTCCCGCGGGAAATACAGACGAGAATCATTCGTTTAGGATCTCACCTAATTCCGGTAGCTCCACACATTGATGGCCGTGCTGATAGATAAGGAAGCCTATTGTCTCCCTAGTCGTTCTTTTTTGGTCGAAAACTTGCATTCCAAATTTGATTGACCTGTTGGAAGAACTGACAAAGAAAATATGTTCCGTCAAAATTTCAGCTGTTGTCTACATGGACTTCACAAATGCGTTGGAAAAGGTTCCACATATTAAATTGGTTGCGAAGGTAAGATCATATTGGATCCAGCCAGAGGTAGCCAATTGGACACAGAATTATTTTAATGGTAGGAGACAGCGAATGTTTGTGGAGGGCTGTTATTCAGATTGGACATATTTGACCAGCGATGTTCCAGAAGGATCTGTGCTGGGTCCACTGTTGTTCACCATTGATGTAAATAATAAGAATATAGCAGTTACTGTTTGTGGCTGACACCAACACATTTGACAGAGTGGACAGTGATAACACGATCTCAGAGTACAATGCGGTTTAATTAAATGGTCTATTGAGGCAAGGAGTGACAGTTTGAGTGCAATTTCGTGAAATGCGAGGTGTGCATTTTGTTAAGACAAACTAGAGTAGGACTAACATCGTTGATAGTAGGAGCTGGAGGATTGTTGTAGAACATGTGGACCGAGGGGTGCTGGAATATTGTTCCTGGCAAGTGGCTTCACAAGTACACACGGTGCACAGATACTTACATTCCAATTGAGGAAAATGGAGCTAGAAGAGAAACAGAGAGAGAGAGAGGGGGGGGGAGGATAAAGGGGAGAGAGAAAGGAAGACAGAAGAGGGAGAAAGACAGAGAGAAAAGAGACAGAAGAGAGGCAGACAGAGGAAAAAGACAGAACGAAGTTTCTTAGCAGGGCAAATACACAAAGAAAGAGAGAGTCAATAAAGGGCGAGAATAAAGAGACAGAATTTGAAATTGAGAAGTTGTGACTTCGTCAGCAAAGTCAAGCAACAGGATGGAGATTGAAAGAGCAGGCAGTGATGTATACAAATATGTCCAAGCCCTGCCAAATTTTGATAAAGATGTTGAAGCCTTCTTTATTTATTTTGACACATTGGCTGGATAGGTGGAGTTGTCCGAGGAATTGCATATAATTCTAGTTCAGACGAAACTAGCGGGCAGAGATCTTGAGGTATTTGCATCGTGTCAGATGAAGGGTCATATCGGCTATATTAGGTGCTGACGAATTGGTAATTGAAGCGTACAGACAGTGGGTTCAGAAACATAAAGAAGGAACCAGGTCAGACTTATGTTTAGTTTTAAAGAATTACGCAGAGCCGTTTTGATAGATGGATGCAGGCCCTTCAAGTTGGATAAGACCACTGAGGCTCTAACGGAGATTGTTCTGCTGGCTGAGTTGAAACATTCATCCAGAGAAGTTTAAGAATTCACGTGCATGAACAAAGAGTTCAGGAAATGAGAACAGCAGCAGAGCATGCAGGTGAATATACCATGGTGCATATCGCACGTTTCCGGAAAGAATCTCATGTTGTGAGACAATTGGATTGAGAGACGAGGACATACTACATTACGGAACAAATTCTCAATTCCTGAAGTCTCTATTCATCCACATAGTTTTCAACCTCATAGTTCGGAATTCTTGCAATGCCCAATTCTACCTCCTACCCAAGATCCACAAGCCTGAATATCCCGGCCGACCGATCACCTCAGCGTGCTCCTTCCCCACCGAACTCCTCTATAAATACCTCGTTATTGTCCGATCTCTCCGGTCCAGGAACTCCCCACGTAGGCTCTGCCTCATTTTCTAAGTCCGTATCATACGTTCGGGACACTACCCACACCCTACACCTCCTCCAAGATTTCAGATGTCCTGGCCCCCAACGCCTCATCTTCACCATGAACGTCCAGTCCCCCTATTCCTCAATCCACCATGACCAGGGCCACTAGTCTCTCCGTTTCTTCCTCTCCTGATGTCCCCACCTGTATACTTCCACTGACACTCTTATTCGTTTACCTGAATTGGGCCTCACCCTCAACAATTTATACTTCCAATCCTCCCAATTTCTCCGCACGAAAGGGGTAACCACAGGCACCCGCATGGGCCCCAGCTATGTCTGTCTCTTTGTCAGCTACGTAGAAGAGTCCATCTTCTGGAATTACTTACATGCTTATTGATTCAAGAATCCTGCTTGGATATACCTGACAAAGTCTGCTCAATCCAACATATTCGCAGTTAGGCGGTTTTACAAGATCTCCTTTAAGCCTCCTACGCTCTAAAGAAAAAAACTCCAATCAGTCGAAACTCTCCCTGTACTTCAGACTCCAGAGTCTGACATCCTTTCATTATGACACACTGCGTCGAATATCCAGTCAATTTTGCATCCATTTTTCCAGCTCGTCTTGGATTCCATGTGATCTAACGTTGAAGAGCAGCCTACCACGTGGACTCCTATCAAATGCCTTGCTGAAATCCATGGGGACTACGTCTATTACCTTTTCATGTTCAACCTTCCTGGTCACTGCATCAAAGAACTCTAACAATTTGGTGAGGCATGATCTACCACGCACAATGCCGTGATGACTATTCTTAAACAAAACCTCTCTTTCAAATGCAAGTATGTCTTATCTCTAAGAATCCTATCAAGAAACATACAATTCGATACCCTCAGTTTTTTAGGACCTCACCCTTTGCAAACGAGCTTGGAAAACTAAAGGCCAAGGCCTCCACACTTCTTTCTACACCATCTTCAATGTTATTGGATATATCTGGCAAGGACAAGGAGGTTTATCGAACTTCATAATTTCTAATACATCCAACAACTCCTCTGTTGTGATTTGCAGTGCCCCCCCCCCAATGAAAAAACACCAGTATCATCCCCAAGTTCCCAAGTCTTTATGTCTTTCTCCACGACAAACACGGACGAAAAATAATCATTAAGGATCTCGTCCATCTCCAGCAGTTCCACACCAACATTTCCAATTTGGTCATTGTGCGGCACGATTCTCTCTTTTGATATTCTTTTTTTCCTTTTCTGTACTTATGTATCTCTTTGGATTCACTGTAATACTCTCAGCCAAGGCTATCTTGTGCCCCATTTTCTCCCTCCTGATATCCTTGCTCAGTACAATCCTATATCCACGGTATACCTCCATGGATTTCTTTGCACCTGGCTATCTGCACCTGAGGCACACCTCCTTCATTTTTTGGGCAACGCCTAAATATCACTTGTCATCCAAAGTTACCTATTTCTGTCAACCATACCTTTCACCCTGAAGGGATCATATGCCGAAGCGATGCATTGAAATACCCATTGATGGAATCAATTCAGTGTCGGGTAAAATGATGAGCTTGCATGGCGGAGGTTAGTAGGATGAATAGAATGCCGAAGAGATAGACGGATAGGCAGACGGAATGTGAGGAAGCAAAGGGACTGGCAAAACTTTGACGTTTTGGCAAGACAGAAGAAAGGTGGACAGTGAGGTGAAATGTTGACGTTGGAGAATTAGAACGACAGAGGGAGAGCAAGTGGGCTGAAGTGGTCGGTGGGATAATAGAGAGAGACTAACAGCTGAAAAGCCCGGATTTTAAGATAATGCAATGGACAGTCATTGCTCCTATACAGGCGTGAGGTGTGTTTGGCATCCCTATGGAATCTCCATTGCAGCTCAGAGAGACAAGCAAACGAAAGAAATTGTGTGTGAAAAATGTATATCAGGGATTTTATGTGAGAGAGGGTCTGTGAATGCACGTCAAAGAGAGTAAATGAATGTTGTGTAACAGGTTTTATGTGTGTAACAACAGTCTGTGTTAGAAAGTGTGTGTGCACGTGCATCCATGTTTGTGAGACAATCTGTTTGTATGTGAGTCTACTTGTGTTTGTGTTCGCAAACGTGCAAAAGGATCAAAGCTGTATCATAAACGGGTTGTAGTAGTGTATCCATCTCATACTCACATACAAAAACACACACAGAGGTAGTGTCTGTGTGCGTGAGAGAGAGAGAGAGAGAGAGAGAGACATCTGATTGTGAAAGGGCTGCTTCATAGCCGTTCAGTTGCATTTCCTTGAGGGAGCCTGGAAGCTGTGATGAGGACGGTGAAGAATACGTTGACGAATCTCTGTGACAGAATGCCTAGGTGAGTAGTGAAGGCAAACACTGCTCATTTGAAAAAAGAGTTTACAACAGTTCGCTTGTCAAACCCATGGTTGCCCCAGAGTCTGAGATGCCATTTTAAATATCAACACAGAAGGTACTTTCGGAAACAACCTCCCCAGGAGGGGTGGTGTGGGGAATTTGTGATCAGCCAGCTTTTCCGTTTCAGCAAGTTATTTATAGACGGTTTTGATGTCTCTCAAACCAAAACTGGCTCTCAGCCACACTGCTAACGTTAAGTACAGACACGAACGTCAGCTTACCATGCGATTTCTGCAAGGCAGGAATTGATTTCTCTCAACATTTGTTCCCTCTCTCTATCTCCCTCTCTTTCTCTGCCGCACTGTCTCTATCACTCTCTTTCGATCTGCCTCTCTTCGTTTCTACTTCCCTCCGTCTTTCTCTAAACCAATAGTTCTCTCTCCCTATCTCTCTCGCTCCATCCATATCCCTCTTTGTTTTCCTTATGTCCTCCTTCTCTCTCACCATCACGCCCTTCTCTCTCTTTTCTCTCTCTTGTTCCGTTCATACCACTGTCTGTCTTCCTTTCTTCCTCCCTCACAGTCGCCATCACTCCCTTCCCTCTCTTTTCTCTCTCTCACTTGCTCTTATCTTTTTCTATCTCCATCCTTCTCCGTTTTTCCTTCTCCCCTCACAGTCTCACCATTCTTCGTTTCTGACATTTTTCACTTACTTCTATCTCTTTCTTCCTCTCTGCCTCTCTACTGCCCTTTTTCTTTTTATTTATCTATCTACATCTCTTAGATCCGTCTTGCACCTGTCTCTTTACGTTCTTGTCTTCTTCCTTCACTGTTCACTTTCCAATCTCTCACGCACATTTTCAAATTCTATCTCTACCCCATCTCTCTTTCTATCCTCCGCTCAAATTTCTCCTTTTCTGCCTTGTTCACCCTTTCGGCATTGCGCCCCCGACTCTCCCCTCCCACTCTAAACATCCTGTCCTCTCGTAGTTTCTCATTCATTCTTCCCACTTTGCTTCCAGTTATTCATTCCCTCTCCTTTCGATGAGCACTTCAGTTCGTGATGATCTCTTTCTGCAGGTCAGCTGAAAATAGAGGGAGCGAGAGATTGGAAAGAGAGAAATCAAGATGAAGAGAAAGGGAGGGTGTGCGAGAGGAGAGCAGGAGGGAGAGAAAGAAGAAGGGACAGAGGGACAGGAACAGAGGGAGGGAATAGGAGGAAAGGTGAGTGAGGTGAGAGTGAATGATAGAGCAAGATGGGGAGGAGAGCTGGGGGAGAGAGATAGGTAGCAAGAAGGATTACAGACAGTATGAGGGAGAGATTCAGTTACAAAGGCAGAGAAAGGGAGAGATCGAGAGAAAATTGGAGGAAGAGAGACAGAGAAAGAGAGGGATAGGGAGACAATTAGAGGCAGTTGGAAAGAGTGAAGAGAAGACACTGAGAGAAAATAACAATGGGTGAAAAGATATGGCGAAGTGAGAGAAAGAAAGAGGGTAAGACTTCGAGGAAGAAAGAAGAGGGAGAGACCGTTGACATAAAATGAAGCATGAATACTGTAATAAGAAAATTGCATCTGTGGTATTGAGAATAATGACGACACTGAGCTGCTTAAAGAATACATTTTGGTATTTCATGTCAACAATCAGTATCAGTTAAAGAACACTTCTTCATTTTTGTGAGGTACGATGGGTTCTTAAGTTAGCTCAGCTTTGGGGAAGTGTAAAAATCAGTCGAAATCACCTTCTATCCCTGTGTTTGACAATTCCTTTTACTATGCTCTTCAATGCAGTATAATTCGGCCATAACTTAATGGCCAACAGAGCCTGCAGAAGACTCTGGAATATCAGCGGGAGAAGAATGTCACAATCTCAAAGATGCAGATAGCTGTGAATTTTCATTAGGCGAAAGTGAGTACTGCAGATGCTGGAGATTAGAGTCAAGATGAGAGCGGTGCTGGAAACACATAGCAGGTCAGGCACCATCCGAGAATCAGGAAAAAACAACGTTTCTGTCAAAAGCCTCTCATTTTGTCCACAACATAGATTTTCCTGCTCCTCGGATGCTGCCTGGACTGCTGTGCCTTTCCAGCACCATTCTAATTTTGACTGTGAATATTCATTGCCTGGTCATTCGAACGGGCATGTTCACTACTCTTTTGTTTCACCTCCCAGGATCGTACCCGCTCTCCCAATTCTTCCTGCTTTAAAAATACATTTGTTTTGCTCTTTTTACAGTGCAGCAGTTTTTGAAACAGTAATTATATTTCAAGAAGTGTAAGTGAACCACCAAGAAAAGTTAAAAAAAACCTCAACAAATGGACTACTTATTATTTTGTTCCATCCTCCATCGGAGCTGACCCAGAATTGTATCAAAACACATACACAAACGAATAATTTTCACATATCCCAAAATGTAACTTTCTAAAAATGATATCGTCATAAAAAAATGGAGACCATCATGTTTTCATTCGGAAGACAAATGGGCAAACGTTCAGCAAGATTTATTATCAGTGGGTAATAGAAAAGAGTTGTTATGGGTAGCACATGCATCACAAGCAGCAGGTTATTTGGGAGTGCCGAAACTCCAGCCAAAATATGTTTTTTTATTATTAGCCAGGACTGGATAAGAATGCTTTAGAATTTTCCCTGGCATGTCATACGTTTCAGAAATTAGAAAACCTCAGACAGTTATCAAAGGAACACCTTCCATTCCCGTTAGCGCATTTGAGGAACCTTTGTAAATGGTCTTAATTGAGTGCTTAGGACCCCTACCTGAAACAGAAAAGAGGGAATCAGTGTGAGTTGACCATAATGGATGAGTCCACCAGATTTACAGAGGCCATATCGTGTCGAGGTATCACAGGTTAAAAAAATTCGAACAGTTACTTAAAACTTTCATGAGATATGAACTACCACAACAATACAAGCAGACAAAATGTCAAATTTCACATTATACGTATTCAGGAAGGTTGTAGATAGCCGAGGAATGTACCAAGCCAACTCCATTGCATAATATCCAGAATCGCAGGGAACATTAGAACAGTAGTCTCAACTTTAAATAGGAAATTGAGACTCTCATCCTTAAACTACTTGCATTATTGAGATATCGAAATTCCATTTGTACATTTTACAATTAGGGATACACCAAATGAATCTATCGAATTTAGAACATTTGAATTATTTTTTGGGTATGATGTGAGAAGATCACTATAATTAATGAAGCAAAACTTGGCCTGTCAGAGTGCAGAGACCACATACTTGGAATATGTCAAATTTTCAGGGAAAATTAAATGTAGCGCGTGAATGGCAAGACTGCATGTAAAAGCAACACAGTATGTGATGAAACAGGAAGTAGACAAGTAAAGAAAAAAGTCGCAATTTTGCTGTTGGAGATAAAGTGATAGTGTTACTTCCAGTGGGAGGTGAATCTTTAAAAACAAGCTTTAGGGGACCGTACCAAATTGAAAGGAAATTGAATGAGGTGAATCACTTCACAAGAGTGCCAGATAGTACACTTCTGCTATGTGAATATGTTCAAAAGCATTTTGATAGAAAATAAAGCAAATGGGGAATGTGTTACTTGTTGGAACACAGTAAAGGGTAAAAGGTTCAGATGATTCGGAATTTAAAATCCTCAATTTAAGTTGTGCATTGCAGAAGATTTCAAAAATTGTGATAAAGTACTGAGTTAACTTGCGGAGAGAAATTGAAATGACCAAAGAGTTAATAAAATCACATGGCGAGATATGTGGGAATAAGCTTGGAAGAACTGATCTAATAACCCATAATACTGAGAGAGCAAGTGTTGCTTCAGATAAAAGACATCCTTCCAGAGTTAACACTGCAAAATGGGCACAGATCCTAAAAAAACTTTTGCACGCATGCTCAACAACAACATAGTCAAAGAGAGTTGCAGTTGCTGGAGCTCACCCGGATCCACAGTCAAAAACCAACTGGTATCCAATGATTTTGTATGGACGATAACAAAGTCAATGCAGCAACAATACAGCTGATGAATATGGTAATCTGTCTTTGGAAGACTGCATTGAGAAGGTGGGATCAGCAACTTATATTTCTTAGTTGTAATTACCCAGCTGATACTGGCAGGTACAATTATTTACGAATGAACTTAAATAGTTCAAGAATGCCTGACACTAAATGTCTATTAAAAATGCACCGCCACACATTTTCAAAATTATCAATAAAGTCAGTTCTTTATTATCCAATTGTGTGATATCCATGGAAGTCCGGGTGATTTTCAGCTACTTCAGGTGAAGCGTTTGCAGCATCAATAGGAATTGTTCTATCGACCTTTGGAGGTAAACCTATTTAGAAACCTGGCTAAGAATGAGTTTGTGAAAGCCCAAGTCAAATTTCTGGACAATAATCTTGAATATAAACAAATGGTGCCACGGGATGTGAAAAGAAAGGTCATTCAGGAGTTTCCCAACCCATCAGCGTCGAGGCATTGCTAATGTTCCTGAGACGGGATGTTGTTAAAGGAAGTTCGCATCGAATATTGGTAGTGTGTTTTCTTCATTGACAGACGTATTGAAGAACGGCAGAAAATTTCACTGGACGGCCAATAGCCTCGAGGCATTTGACAGATTGAGAACAATGATACAGCTCCAGTGTTAGCCACACCTAATTACACCACGCCGTCCAAGGTGACTATCGGGGCGAGTGATGTGGTGTCGGTGCTAATGTCTAACAAGAGGATGATGATGGTTAGAAATATCTAACGGGTAGTTTTCTAAACAAAATTGAGTGATCATCAACAAAAACAAAGAATTGAGAATGGAGCCTTGAGTTTGGTGTTAGTCTTATAACATTTCAACGTTTACTTTGTCAGGAAAGGAAGTTATTATTTCAACCATCCAAGTTGAAAATTATACACGTGGCAAGAGGACAGAATGAAAGTGAAAATTATACACGTGGCAGACAACATGAAGTAAGTGCCGATTGATTGATACTTTGATGTAGGAAGACGACGATGGAAATACATGGACTGAAACAGACTGCAGTCATGAATGTTTGCATACTAAAAGTCAACGTGATGTGTATTAATTGCAATGTCGTAAAAGATTAAGACCGAAGGTTTTTTAAAAACGAAGTCGTCTTTGTGCATTGATGGTTCATTTTTTAAAACGGTGAAATGTGATGAGGCTGAAGCTTTAAGAGATTGCAGCAATTAATAATAACTGTAGATACTATTCTTCTTAGTTTTTAAAGCCAGTTAATGAATTCTAAATTTATTCTAAATTTCGCTTTCTTTCATTGAGTTTTAACTTTCGTGTTCAAATAAATTGTGTTTTGCTTAATGACAAATAATTTGATTGGTCATATTACATCTCGAAGATGGCACTTTACATTTCTCTTACAAGCTAAGAAACAATTCGAGTCTGGGTTCCTTTATTAAATTATATTGGTTGGTAACACTGATGTTCAAACTTTCTTTACCTGTTCCTTCTCTATCTCTTTCTATCCTTCTTCTCTCGTTTCTGTCTTTCTTCTGCGGGATTCTTCCTATGCTTCTCCTTTTCCTCCGCTTTTATTTTTGCAATTCAAACTATTTCATTATTTTTGTTCTGTCAAGGCTATTATTTTTCCTTTTATTTTTGTTCTGCACTTGCCTCGAATTCAAATTGTTTCACTAGTACTTGCATGTTTAGGCCTTTCCACATATTCCGATGGCATTCCTGACAATTATAAATGTTGCAAGACTGCCAAAGCGATTGCCTCTTTCCTTACCAGCACAAACAAACACATTTCCTGTTAGTTTTCTAAATCCGAAAGCCTTATCTTGCTAAATTCAATTGAAACGCTCGAGATACCTTCTTCCCATTTACATAATGACAGAATCAGCAAATTCTGCACAAGTTACACCCCCTTTCATCCAACCAAATTCCTGCATCCGAAATAAAAGACACTGACTCTTACCGGTCGCTGCCATTGATGTCAATAATCCTAAACCCACTGAAGTATTCGAGACTTTGATCCTGTGAAGAGCTACCAAATAGGTTACGGACATGACTGGAACCTACAAAATATATTAAGAAGACAGCCTCCATGTGAACTCGTTCTTATTTTAAAGGTAAACGTCAAGTCCAGTGTTCCAGACACAATTCGATTTTTCAAACGACCGGATTTAAAGCAAATCAAACTTCATTCATCATCTATAGTAAAAGTGCAACAAAACACAAAAGGCATTCGCATAACCTAATTCTTATAGAATAATTTAGAGCATATTATATGCAGTAAGTATTAATAATTATTTGTAAAAATACAGTGACAGCCCATCAACATGCCATTAGCGATAGGAAAATATAGAAGACAGGCTGTTTCACATGCAATTGCCATAGTATTTGAGGAGAAATAACATTCAGAAAAAGTCTCAGACGGTGTAGCAACCAGGTGAGCATCGTTGCCTTTCAATTCTGCTGAGACCCAAGCAACAACTGCTGAAAGACAAACGAAAGCCCTGGTTGTTTGGGTTGGAGACTATCTTACCTACTCAGGTTTCTTCTCTTCTGTAAACCTAAAAAATACAAGGCTTCAGACGTTATTCACCTTTTCATTGTCAGCACGACTCTCTCGAAAACAAACCAGGAATGAACACAGCTCCTAACAACACAGTATCATCACAAGGGCAAATGAATGTCTCAACGTTGAGTTAATTCTGGAGACTTTGCATGTGGATCTTCATCATGACATTTCCAGAGAGTGGGGGTTAATGAAAGGGAAAGCTTCTGAGAGGAGCATTTCTTCCCAGCGGACCTCAGGTTATCGAACAGTTGAACAACCGACACAAATTCATGAGAAAAGCGTGAAACCGATCTAATTCGAAATCGTCACGGAGTTGACTTCTCCATCATCTCCACTTGGAGTCTCAAGTCACGTTGAATTTCATTCTGTTAATGATCTTTAAAGTCAAGGTTCATTGCATGTTTATGCTCTGTAGTATTCCACATCTTAACCTTTGGCACATCCAGCATCTTTCAATGTGCTGTCAACCTGATGAGCTGAATACGGTTCCAACGCCTGCTGACATCATTTATAGACAAGTCAGAAGGGGTGTTAAAATTTGGCTTTCTACATCATATTGTGTTTGAATGTTTCGCTTTCACTTTCAGTGAATTAAGATCGCTGTTTGCTGCAGATTTGATTCTAAGAATAAATCAGATGCTTTTCTTTACGTAAAACTGCAGAAGGTAATGTAGAGTAAGTGAAATGTGCCAACGTAAATGTAATTAATATGTAACACAAGCGTAAAGATTTTCACACTCTATTAGAATGAAATCACATTAATCCCAATACCATTTCATTGCACCTCATGGTGAAACAGTGATTAATTTGCTGTGACCTCAATCACCTGTCTTGAATAATAGGAAGGGGGAATTTCTTTTTAAAAAAAGCTGTTTGATGATCTTAGCAACAACGATTTTAGAGGTGTTTTTAGAAGCGATGGGGTAACCGGATAAAAGTAAACAGTGCTTTTGTGAACGAACATTTTTCAGGTATCTCACGACTCGATAACGACTGATTCCCTCTAACATATTCTAACCTCAATTTCTCAATATTTATGATTCGTTTACTGAAGATTCCCTCTGTCAGCATGAGAGACCAATTGTGATTTGCCGTTCAAATTAGTGTCGAGTTTCTTACTTTCTTTTAATTTGAGAAAAAAAAGTGTGTTAACTATCTTCCACAGAGAGGGGTAAAGGCAGAGTCATTGAATATGTTTTGAAGTAAATGAAGATAGATTCATGAATAACAATAAAAACAAGGGTTATCAAGGAGTGAATGACAATGTTACCCTCGGGAGACGATCGGATCAGCCAGGAAATCATTGATTGATGGAGCAAGTTTGAAGCACTGAATGGCTGAACTGATGCACCTCGATTAGATGCGTTCTCGTTTTTTTTTGACAGAGCAGACTTTGCTCATTCTCATATGCCACATATTTGCAGCCGTGGGGAGATGTTGGGAGGGAGACTGGTCTTGTCCTGATCATGGTTGCTGTTTGCAACTTCACCTTGGATATTCTATTTTGGATATTATTGTTGATTTATTTGGTAAATGAGTACATTGAACATATGATAAAACTTTGGAGGAAGAAGTAATGTTCCAATGAGAAGGAGACAATGTTTTGAAGTCCTCTCAATCAGTTACAAGAGTGCAAAAAATGTCCATGCGTTGACGTTACTTCAGGATAGAGGATCAACAACAATTTATACAAGGAGGTAGAAGCATCCGACCTACGTTTGTGTGCAAAAAATTGGGAGAGAACCTTTTAGAATGGCAATGTTTTCAACAGTCATCTCCGTACAATAAAAAAGTGATCTGTTTCTGTTCTAGGGTGATGGAGTACTTTGGAATTTTATCGAAATTGTCTGTTCTGATGGATGTGTGGCTGTGTATTTGGAAAGAATCTGGCATGTTTTTTTTGTCTGCAAATTGTTACAATAATTAAGGTACTCTCATTTCCCTTTTGAAGTCCAAAAGTCTGACCAAAGCATTGATTCAATTGGCACTCTGAACAAACTTGCAATCAAATGGTGACTTACCAAGAGTTTGACGTGGTTTTCTTCTTTTCTTCGCAGTTAATATAGTGACGATGTTCGTCCTGTTTCATGAAAAAAAAACTGTGGATTATCTGCAAACGTCAGTCGTTTTCTGATGGTCATGTTTCTGGTTGATGTACTGGTAATTATCCTCGACCAGACATTGAGACATATTCCGATTATTTATCGGGAATAATTTTGTTTCTTCTTGTCCATACCATGTGTGAATGTTCACGCCATTTTCCTCGGAAAATCTCTGGTTTTGCGTAATAATGACAAAGTTGCATTGTCTCATGCCTCGGTCACAATCAAATTTGTTCACCACATCTTAAGGCCAACTCTCGCATTTTCACTGATTCGGTTGTTCAATGTTTTCACTGTCAGGTAAATTTAGTGACAATTCGAGCCAGCAGGAGTCTCTGGGCTTAGAGCAGAGACGAGAATTGTCGACATGCAGAGACTGAGATTCGAAGAACATCCAATATTTTACTCATTATCGGAAACAATTTCATTCTGTTATATTCAATGTTCACTGTGTTTTCTATTTGTATAAGTATGCATCATTTTGGATTTCAGTCTGTTTATTCACATGGGTACATCTTGGAATTGGGTTGCATTTTACAGCTTCCCAGTTGCTGCACAATCACCGTGATCTATTCTGTTATGCAGACTAAGTTCAGAGAGCAGTTGAAGAATATGTTGAATCATTCCTTTACAGATAAATCGATCAAAGACCTCACTGAGCAATCAATCCATGGATTATCCGTTTCATTTGGAATATCCAGACAAGAAACAAACTGTCAGTCTTTAAAAAAAAATCTAAGGGTAATGCAGATTTGAACAATATTATCCGAAGGGTCACCGGTTTGCACATTACAATGCTTCCCTCTCCTCAGAGGGCCAGGCAACAAATTTCTGAAAGAGAGATTTGGACTTGATGTCCGAAAGGGATTATTTGTGACAGCGATTGTGAAGATATAAACTAAAAATGACAGGGGGACTGGAATTTATGCAAGAAGTGTGCGGATTGGGAATCTTGGAGAAGAGACAAGAAAGAATGGTGAATAAGAAAAGTGAGTGAGCAAAACCAAAAGCCATTTTCAAAAACCCCACAGTAAAAAAAAAACAACGAAACTGACACATTATGTTCAAAGAAAATAGGCCTAAATGGCTCGTGATTTCCTGCCAGGGCATTCACAACAAAATGAATGGGGCTGAATTGTTTGATAATGATGTAATTAATATACTAATATGATTGGATATTGGTTCCGATCATGTGGAATCTGTTTGGATTAAGCTGACATACACCAAGACACAAAAATAACAGTAAGTCTGGAATCGTTTTGTTGGTAGTGACCTGCAACTGGAAATTAAAAGTTAGAGCAATGTTAGAAAGAATAATGCACAATCATTGATCTCTTTAATCTGCTTCCGGATTGGCAAAATCAATGAGTCACGTCTCCATAGAGGAGGAATTCCTGGAGTTGAGAAAGCATGGTTCCATAACTCGTAGTTTGAGGAATCCAGGAGAAAACAGGACAGCCCAGTATGGGTGCTGGATAATGAGAATGAATAATTAATAATATTTTTGTCTGACATTCCTTGAGAATTAATGGCAACTATGAAGTATAACATATTTAACTCTGTGACGAGATTCCGTATCTCAATGGAGTAAAGGCCAACGGTATGAGATACATGATGGCGATTGGGGAATATAACTGAAATGTATATGTAAAAGTAAAACAAGGCATCCTAACACCGCATGGATGAACTGCAGCATCATGTCTTGCATATTTGCAAATCATGACAGAACCATGATTTACAGGAGAAATTAGAATTGGTATCAAACGGGAAGAAGTGGAATAAGTGTTGGTTGGAATTGGAATACAGACCTGAGAAGTCTCACTACCAACAGAACGATTCCAGACTTACTACTATTTTTGTATCTTGGTGTATGTCAGCTTAATCCAAAAAGATTCCACACGATCAGACACAATGTCCAATTTCGAAATTAGCCAAGGAAGAATGGGATTGTTTGGGGATGGATACTTCATGACTGTGTGATTGATGTGGTCGGGGGTGGATCCATCTGCGTGAACGCCTGATCGATCAGTATACTGTGGCATTGATCACTACCCATGAGTGACTGGGTGATCGATGTGATTGGAGTGTGCTCCACGGAGGACTGACAAAGAGGCGTATTGCGTAGGGCAAAAGATTGACATGGAGGGTGTGCAGAAACGGAAAAGTGGAGGATGGGTGGAGAGTATGCACGGACTGAATGTGGCATGAGCCTTCTGAGGGGCAAGTGCTGAAGAAATATCTCCCTTGCAGGGATTTCACTCCCACTTCTTCTCTTCCTCTCTCTTTTTCTCTGTTTCTCCTCTTTAATTTTCTCTCACTTTATCTGGTCATTAACATATCTAACTATGTTTTTCTATCTGATTCACTTCCTCTTTTGCGATCTTACTCTTCCTCCTCTCTAAATTATCTGCCTTCTTTTTCTTACACCATCTCCGTGTCTGTCCGTCCTTCTCACTCCATTTATCTGCTTGCGACCAAACAAATGGAGCAGTGGAGAGTGTGGAAATACAAAGGTGTTTTTACATACTGTGGGTCAGGCATGGGGAAAGAGTGATAGGGATACGGTGTGCATGGATAGTAAATAGATGAAGGAAATCAGTTGCAATACTAAGAGGTAGTAAAATTTTAAATTGGGCAAAACATTTGGGCGTAATTTTTAAAGGGAAATATTCGGAAGGATGAGCAATATTTCGGCAAGGACATTTTTGAGCAGACATAACATTGGGGAAGCGGGCAAAACTTAAGGAGGCGAGATGTAAAACTGGGGAAAATGCAACACTAAGAGTACAAACGCTCTGTAAAAATAAAGCTATATGACACACAACATAGATTCACGTTGTTTGCAAAATTACGGGACTGCAAAATTGAGAGAGCAATACTTTGGCGGCACACAGAGTGTGAGAAAAAGTAGGAAGTTGCATGGTCGGGGGGGTGCAGAGTTTAAGATTGGAAGAATGGGGCTGTAAATTATGTGGAAGCTGAGAAAATATTGTAAAAGAGTCTGCAAAATGTTGCAGAATGTATAAATTTGTGGACTGAAAATTTGGAGGCGATCGTTTACCCTGCTTTACTATCATTCTGCCTATCTGTCTCTCCCACTTCCTCGTGGGATCCAGGACCCCATGCAACGGCCGAATACGGCCTCTGTGGTCCACGGGTTCTTGATAATATCATTGCAATCACCACTTATTCGCAATTTCCTTTGTATCAGGGCTTCATTCATAAAGACCTGTGCACTGTTCATGATCCATGTAAAAACGTTCCGTATTCCGACATAGTACCTAAACTGCTCGAATCACGCCATTCGGCCCATCAGATCCAGACCGATCCTTTGAAGGGCAAACCGGGCAGAGCCACCCAAACCACGCATTTCGCAATATATTAAAACAGGGCAAGTTTCGACTGTGGAAGGAAAACAGAACACCCTGGAGACGATGCAGATTCCACACAGAGTGAAATTGAATACAGGTTCCTGGTGCTGGGAGGCAGCAGTATTAAATTCTGAGCCACAATGTCGCTCCAATCTCCACTATCTGCAATAATGTCATAGTCTCATTTAACTGAATTTTATATATTCTAACCAATGTTAAAGACTGAATTGATTGTAGAATCTGACTTCTTAATTGTGGAAACATCTTACAATTATATGTGACCTATTAATATTGTCGGCCTGCCACCTAATCGTGTTATTCAATTGTTGAATCACTTTATAAGAGCAAGGGTTCTGTGATTATGATTCTGATTTTGTGATTGTTGTAAGTATTTGGGGCGAAGATTTCCTGTGCACTTCTTCGGTCTTCATTTAATTTGTATGAACTTACAAATTCATTTACTCAGTAATAAGTGTGAATTCACGTCAAGAATTTTCTACTTTACTCATTCTCTAATGTGGCAAGGTTGAACAATTAATGTTAATCAGCTTTTTTGTTAGTTATGCAATTTCTCGACTGAATGTGGGAGATACTAAGTTTTTCAATCCATTCATGACGTTGATAAAGTAAGTAAATTTGTCCAATTCCGCCAATGGTGGCTCGTCTTACATTAGATTCCAGATGTCAAGCTCAAATCGTTGCGAAAATCGAATCAGTTCTTCCTTAATCCATTTGTTATTCATGTTTCAGGTTTTGTTGATGTCGATTTCTTAGCTGTTGACAAATGTTCTTTACAGTAGTCTTACAAATAGAGGTGAAAACTATATCAACGAATGCTGTATTGCGGAAAGAATAAAAGAGAGGCTTCTGCAAATATCATTCTTGTTCCATGATCTGAGAGCACTGAATGTTTGGATATTTCTGTGTTACAAAGAAAATATGAGGGATGTTTTATCTTCACAATGTGAATGTTGACGACAGCCGTGTGTTCAACACCATTGCCAAAGGAAACAGATCTTAAAATTCAGAGTTAAGACCTCAGCACCTCCCTTTCTAACTATATACTGAGCTTCCTGACCAGAGACGGCAATCAGTGAAGATAGCCCACTGTATCCCCTCCGTCAAAACACTCAATATTGGCGCCTAGAAAGATGCGTTCTCCACCCCTACCATACTCCCTGCACATCCACGACATGTGTAGACAGAACGCCATCTCCACGTTTGCTGACGAGACGACCACGCTCGGAAAGATATCAAACAACGATGAGAGCTTAGAAGAAAGAAAACAGATCGAGGGTTTTGTTACGTGGTACAATGATAACTATCTCTCTCAATGTTAGTAAAACTAACGAACTGACAACGGACTTCAGAAAAAAAGAGGAGAACACAATCGTATCTATATCAAATGAGTGGAGTTTGAGAGAGTTGAGAGCTTCAGGTTCCTCAGAATGATGATAACCGACAATCTGTCCTGTACTTCCCACGTAGATGAGAATGTCAAGAAGGTGTCACAACACCACTTCTTCCTCAGGCGGTGCAAAAAAATTGGCATGTCCAAAACAACCCTCATCAACTTTTACAGATGCACCATAAAGAGCATACTGCCGGGTGCAGAATGGCCTGATACGGCAACTTCTCTGCGCAGAACCTGAAGAAACTACAGTAGGATGTGTGCACAGCTGAGATCATCCCGGAATCCAATCACCCATTTATAGACTCTATCGTCAAGTCTCGTTTCCACGGAGAAGTTGCCAACATCATGAAAGACCCAAACCAGTCGGAAATACTCTCCGGCAACCGTTTCTGCCAGGCAGAAGGTACAGAAGTTTGAGAACACGAACTGACGTGTTCAAGTGTCGCTTCTTCTCTGCTCTTATTAGACTGATTAATGGAGTCTTTAACTCCAATTATTGCTCAACGTTTTAATGTTGATCTTGCCTCGCGTATGTTTTGTGTGCCGTAAAATGCATGGCTTTATCTGTCCAGTAATTTTTTTTCATTCTATCATCTATATATCCTTGATTACGATGATATGCCTGTGCTGTTCACAAAAAGCCATTTCGCTGTGCTCAGATAAAAAGGATTATAAATAAAATAAAATAAAGTAATATCAAGTCAATTCATAGTCCAGAAGAAAGAGGAGTAATATTTTACTGTTCAGCTGCAACATTAAAACACATTTTTACTAACAAAAGCAGGTTCAAATGCAAGTTATCAGGAATTGACCAGAAACAACTGACAGCACTTGCAGTATCCAATAACCACAGTCGCTGTTCTCTTCTTGACGTATCTTGACTAATTTGTGACCAGAAATGGGGGAAAAGCGATGAAATATGAAAGCAAATGTGAACGGAACAGAACAGGGCATTGTCATAAGAAACAGAGCAATTCTGAAAGCTTACAGAGGAGTGGTGTCAATGAATGAAATTGGGGTATTAATAATGTTAATTCTGTCCACTAGGACATTGAAAATAACAAGTATTAGATGTGTGGCTGGCATTGCCAAAAAGTAACAAATGGCACCTTTGGAAGGCTTCACTTTTCTCGACTGATGGTCACAGTTTCAATTTGCCTGGGAATCAAAGAGCCAGGTTTCCAAACACGATGTACAAGAGTTCTGGGTAAAGTTAGTGCATTATCCCATTTTATTTTATTCTACTTCCATGGGAAAACTTATGATTGGAGTTGAGAAATAGAGGAAAATATTGCTTTAGTAAATAAAGTTAAGGTTACATCTCCTGAATTAGCTGGGATTCGTAAAGGGTCTAAAGTAAGTCTTAAATGAAGTTCCACGCGACTATGGTCACTAAACAATTCACTGATGTAATTAATTTTCATTTTCATTTGTTGTAAGTTCAACAGGTTGTTAGATGATGAATTATTTATTTACTGAGTCTCCCTATCCATATTTCAGTGCAAGATTACATATATGTTTATGGCAGCTGAAACAGGAAGGGACACATTATCATGCTGAATCATTGTATAAGCTGAAACTGTCTGATCAGCCTCACGGTATATGCAATTCTTTCTCTTGAACATTGAAGAAAATTAAGCTAAATGTTAGAGGATAAAGTGAGGACTGCCGATGCTGGAGATCAGAGCTGAAGATGTGTTTCTGGAAAAATGCAGCAGGAAAGGCAGCATCCGAGGAACAGGAGAATCGACGTTTCGGGCATAAGCCCTTCTTCAGGAATTCCTGAAGAAGAGTTTTTGCCCGAAACGTCGATTCTCCTGTTCCTTGGATGCTGCCTGACCTGCTGCGCTTTTCCAGCAACACTTTTTCAGCTCTAAGCTAAATGTTAGTCTCTTAATATTCTCTGCGTGAAAACCTTCCGAGACACATCTCCTCAAAACTTACTCCCCCACCACCCTGATCCTGTGCCCCCATGTAATTGAAACTGTGATCCTGATTCGAGAATGCTGAAGCCTGTCTAAATACGTGACTTGCTGCTTGTTGGCATACTTATCATTTGCAATGTTCTGCTGGACAGAATTAACAATATTCATTGCCCCGTTGCATTCTTGGACATCCACCCTCTGTGTGCATTCAGAATTGTTCTGTTTCTTATGGCCCTGCCCTGTTGTGTTTGGTTCTCGGTTGCTTTCACAGTTGATGGATTTACACACATTTCTGGCCTGACATAAAGTCCAGATACTACAGGCTGAGAATAGCAATTGTGGTTGTAGGATGCTGCGATTGCTGTCAGTCGTTTACGCTCAATTCATGGTATCTTGTGTTTGAAACCTCTTTTTTCCTGAGAAATTATCGTGATTTTGCACCTTAACAGTAATATACCGCTTTCCTCTCAACAGTCTATGATTTGAATTGATTTGATTTATTTTCCCGTGTAACTAAATATGGTGAAAAGATTATTTGTGATCAGTAGAAGCAGACCATAGAGTGAAATCTTACATGCAGATGATAGAGTGAAAATAAACTGGACAGAGTAACCCATGCAGTTTACAACACACAAAGCAAGATGTGGCAAGATCAACATGTAAATGCTTCACCCAAATAACCACAGATCGAATAAAGCACATCTTTTCCAACTGATTATAAAATAATTCGAATGTTCATGTTCTAGATTTATATTGTATGTATCATCAGATATAATGCAGTGTGAACACTGATCCAAGATAATAAGACGTCACCCTATTTTTACCTGGTGGAAATAAAAATAAATCACTTACCTCGATGTTTCTAAACCTCACATCTTGTATCTCTCAGTTAAGGATTATATAACAAAAAATAGCTAAAGTAAAGTTTGCTATGCAGTGTACTCAGATTGCAGTCAGTCAAAACTGTGGCAATTGAGAATGGGTTCAATGGATCATCAAGACTGGCAGGTATATTTATGCATGGCGGTCAGAGGACACATAAAATATGATGATAAGGAAAAGATAATCACCTCGTGACTTACGTTGATATTAAATCATATAATTTATGTATTTCCAATGGAAAGTTCACAAAAGCCTTCAAGGATGCGTATTTTTGTTTCAACCAATATATGCCATAATATGTAAGAATTGAAATAATTTGGAGCAAATGTTTCATTTTGGAATTACAGAACTTCCAGAGTGTTTATTGATCTGTCAGATTTCTGTAGTCCGAGCAAAACAAGAAAAGATTTTTGCGTCCAGCCTCTGGGAGAATGACTTGGCTTAAAAATGAATAAATCCTGGCAAACATGTTAATTTTTTTTCATGAACATTACAACACAGTTAAATATTATCTTATGTAACCAACACTGGAGTGATAGTTTTGCAAGTAACACCAACAGCTGCAAGTATCGGGTAAGACATACACTCTATCTGGAAAATTACTGAATACTTGAAGTAGGCACTGATGTTGTGGACTCACTGATATTTACTGCTGAAAAATAGAAGTTTCTTCAATGCAAGCCACTTTTGTATTGAGAAACCGCTTCCGTGATATTAGTAATCTATTTGAGTGTCAAACTATTAAATTAGAGTAATCCGAACAATTAGAAAATCAAATGTATTTACTTCAAATCATGTTCCATGGTTCAGGCAAACCAGGTTATAAATTCTAGGTGTGCAGCATACAACGTAAATCAAACACTCAATTCAAAGTGGGGTATACGGTCACAAAATTCAGAAATCTCTTGCTGGAAAAGTCATTCAATCATTGCAAACACACTTGTAGAAGAGGAGTCAGCTAAAGACTGGATCTTACTGTACGTATGTCTATCTTTACCTTTCTTCCAAATGGAGAAAGTAATCAAGAGACACGGAGTAAGAAATGATCAGTATGGAATGATTTGGATACATTACATGTGGTGCACAGATTAACATGAGGAAGATAAAAATACATACAGTTTGAAAGGCATTAGGGAAATGGTGATCAGAGATGTGCACTGAAACTTTAAGATGATTTAACTACGGTTATCTGCTGAAAACTACACCCGAAATCCGTGGAATTCACGTCAAGTCGAATAGCGTCAATTGAGGGAGGAAAGAAAACACTAATCATTCCAGTGTAGAATTCTTTACTGAGGCATTTTTCAGGCGTTATTTCAGATTTCCAGTGTCCACCATAAGGTACTTTATGAATAATGTCTTGGACAGATTAAAAATGCAAACGTTCCATGTCAACCACCTTCAAAAGCAATGTCAATCCCACCGTCCAAGGTCTTCCATTCTCGTGTATTGGGAGCGTGCTCGTTATGTTCGTTTGAAAGATGACCTGTTTTGAATCATTGACCAGAGCTGACAACGTTGAATATATATTTAATGCGTAGGCAATGGACAGATGGAAAGTAGAGATGAGTAATAAATTCTGGCTCAACCAATAAGCACACTTTTTCTTTATAATGGCGATTTAAAAAAGACTGTTTGCAAAATTGGAGCAGTGGCGTGACTCGTATCTTGTATACTTTGATCAACTTAATTTTGCACACTATTCTCTTTGAATTATGGGCCAACATTCTCCTTGACTGGTCTATTACCCGATGAGCTGAAGAATGTGTTGCTGGAAAAGCGCAGCAGGTCAGACAGCATCAACTTATGTCATTCTTGAAGAAGGGCTTCTGCCCGAAACGTCGATTCTCCTACTCCTTTGATGCTGCCTGAATTGCTGTGCTTTTCCAGCAACACATTTTTCAGTTCTGATCTCCAGCATCTCACTTTCTCCTATTACCCGATGAACTTGGATCCTTGAACTTGAACATGACATAGAATTTTATTTGAAGGTGTGGTTATGGGACGTGTGCTTTTCTGGTTGGCCAGCATTCATTGCCGACTCCGACATCCCCTTCAGAACACGGTGATGAGCATACATTTTAAAAGGCTGCAGGCCATTGTTGACCCACAATGATATCAGGGAAGGATTTTGTCCCAGCGAGAGTGATGGAACAACTATATAATTCCAATTATATTGGCTGGAGATCTTCTGAAGGATTCAGCCGTTGTAGCATTGGATCAGAACCCGAACAACGAAGCAGTCAGTTCAGGGAGTCGGACCAAATGTGAGACCGAGATAGGCAACAGCGAGAGTAAGAATAGGCAGAGTTACATCGCTGGGCTCAGAGGAGAGAGAGGCGCAGATACGAAGTGAGTTACTGAAAACGTTTGGATAAAACAGGGTATTTGTGATTTGTGACGTTAAACTTTCAGTTACTGATTGGGACTCACTTAGATCCAGGGGACCAGATGAAGAGCAAATTATTGGATGTGTCCAGGGGAGGATTGCTTTTGAGACAATACATTGACAATCTAACTAGAGACGCGGCCATACTAGATTTGAGATTATGAAATGTGTCAGAACAGTAGATCAGTGCTAAGTAGAAGAGCACTTTGGATTTAGTGACTATAAATTCATAAGATTTCGAGGAGTCATGGACAAGAACAAGAGTGGCCGTCTGATTAGAGTGCTTAATTTGGAAAGGACGAATTGCATTTAATTAGATAATAACTGGTGAATGTGGATTTGACAGTTATTTGAGGTCCAATCTGGATCTGGAAAATGTGAGGCTTTTATAGACCAGTTGATTAAACTACAAAACATTAAAATAATTTGAATGTTAAGCCTGACAAGAATCGGGAATTGTGGGTAACAAGGCGAATTGTAAGCTTAGTTAAAAAGGGGAAAAAGAAGAGTAGAATATACATTGGCAGGTACAAACTGACGAAGCACTTTGGGTGGATAGAGAAAATTAGTAAGGAGGTTAAATGGGGAATTAAGAATCCTAAAATCGACCACGAAATGTCTTTAGCAAACAGGGTCAAGGAGAATCCTAGGACTTTTCATGCATAGATGAGAAGAAACTGTGTCACAAGGAAAGAATAGGCACACTCGAGGATAAAGGGCGTGCAGTTGAAATTATGCATGGACCACAGAAATTGTAAAGATGTTTAATGAAAACATTACATCAGTATTCGCCAATGGAGATGTGCGAGGGAAAACATCCAGCAAGATGGGCAGGATACTGGAACGCACTGCCACATGAGGTAATGAAAACAACCAGTTTGACGATATTTCAGAATCATTTGGATCAGTACGTGAATAGGGAGAGAATAGAGGGATTCCAACTGAAGAAGGGCAAATGACTTGTGTTTTATTTTCATTAGGGCATAATGTTCGGCGAAGGTTTGGAGGGCTGAGGGCCTGTTCCTTTGATATACTTCTTTTTCTTTGTTCTAAGTCAGGATATGAGTGGCTTGGAGGAGACCTTGCCGGTGATAGCTTCCCCATGAATCTGCTACACATTTTCGTGTTCGGCACATTGGTAATGCGTTTTGACAGTGCGATCTGATTGAAATTTGCTGAATTTTGTCAAGACATCCGATATAAAGAACAAACTGCTAGTCCTGAGCGTGGGCGTTGGAGCAATTGGATAGATGAGAATATAATGCCATTCATGCACTGCTTTATCCTGGATAGTTCACAACTTCTTAAGTGTTGTTACAGCTGCACTCATCCATACAAGCGAGCAGTAGTCCATCACACTCACGACCTGTACCTTTTAGATTATGCAGAGGCTTTGGGTAGTTAAGACCTGAGTTATTCGCCACAGTATTCCTAGTCGCTGACCTCTTCCTGTAGGTAATGTGTTTACGTGGTGAGTCCAGTTGAGTTTCTTATCAAACATAAAGCCCAGGATGTTCATAGTGGGGACTCATTAATTGTAACAGCATTGAATGTGTCGGGTCAATTGTTAGATTGTCTCTTATTGGTAGGGGTCATAACTTGGCATGTGCACGACGTGGATATGACTTGCAACTTTTCTGTTGAGTGTGTGGTGCTGGAAACGACAGCAAATCAGGCAGCATCCGAGGAGCAAGAAAATCGATGTTTTGGGCAAAAGCCCTTCCTGAGGTAGGGATTTAGTCTGAAACGTTGATTTTCCTGCTCCTAAATGCTGTCTGGCCCGTTGTGTTTTTCCAGAAACCCACTCTGGCCTCTTATCGCCAGAACCTGCAGTCTTCTATTTGCCTTGACACTTGTCAGCCTCGCCAAGTCATCGTACAGATATTGTTGCAGTTGAAAATGGATTGCTTCCGTACCTAGGTAGATGCAAATGATGAGGAACATTGGGCAGTCATCAGCAACATCCGTAATCATGACGTTATGCTAGAGTAGCTGACGATAATTTAGCCTTGGTCACTATCTTGAGGAACACATATAGAGATGTTCTGGTTCTGAGAATACTGACCTCCAACAACCTTGACATTTGGCCTATCATATGATTATCACCCTTACTAATGGAGAGTTTGCCCCGAGATATCCATTGAGTCCAGTTTTGCGACCTTCATGTCAAGAGCTGTACTTCCCCCTCAGCTTTGAAATTCAGTTATTTTGCCGATGTTTGAAACAAGTCTGTAATGTCGTGGATTTCTGAGTGATCTACCCCAATCCAAACCGGCTTTTCTTCGGTGTCACTGAGTCTCATTTCTGAACGGTCTCCCATACAGTAATGTGAGTCCATGGCGAGCACATGGACTGCACTTTTCAAGAAGGCATTCAAAACCACCTTGTTTAGGTGGAAACTAAAGTTGGGCAATAAATGCTGGATAGCCAGTGATGCCCACGTGACATGAGTGAATTAAAAAACTTGCATGTCTATAACTTCTCCGTCCATTAAAACTGTTTTCTGATCCACTTTTTAAATAATGCTTGAACAGGTTTTTATGAGAAAAGCAAACGGACACACACACACACACACACACACACACACACACACAGAGTTATTCACGCACGTTCAAAAGCTGCGGTTGAATGCGAGATGCACACAGTTGTTTTCTCCTGCGGTACAATTCCTTTATCTCTTCCCAGTGTTTCTCAGATGGCTGCACATTCAAGGTCCCCATCTCTACCATCGGCCACGTTTGGTCCAATGAATTCTTGAGACCCGAGAATTGCTCCAACCGACTGTAATCTCCTCCCATTTGTTGGCCACATTGCAGCCCACTCTGGACGGTTCGACCCTGTCTCAGATAGACATGCCCAGAAAATGGTTTTGAAATGTCAGGTTTGATGGTTAGGATTCTCACGGGATTAATGTGTTAATGTGGATTTCTGAGTGATCTACCCCAATCCAAACCGGCTTTTCTTCGGTGTCACTGAGTCTCATTTCTGAACGGTCTCCCATACAGTAATGTGAGTCCATGGCGAGCACATGGACTGCACTGTTCAAGAAGGCATTCAAAACCACCTTGTTTAGGTGGAAACTAAAGTTGGGCAATAAATGCTGGATAGCCAGTGATGCCCACGTGACATGAGTGAATTTAAAAACTTGCATGTCTATAACTTCTCCGTCCATTAAAACTGTTTTCTGATCCACTTTTTAAATAATGCTTGAACAGGTTTTTATGAGAAAAGCAAACGGACACACACACACACACACACACAGAGTAATTCACGCACGTTCAAAAGCTGCGGTTGAATGCGAGATGCACACAGTTGTTTTCTCCTGCGGTACAATTCCTTTATCTCTTCCCAGTGTTTCTCAGATGGCTGCACATTCAAGGTCCCCATCTCTACCATCGGCCACGTTTGGTCCAATGAATTCTTGAGACCCGAGAATTGCTCCAACCGACTGTAATCTCCTCCCATTTGTTGGCCACATTGCAGCCCACTCTGGACGGTTCGACCCTGTCTCAGATAGACATGCCCAGAAAATGGTTTTGAAATGTCAGGTTTGATGGTTAGGATTCTCACGGGATTAATGTGTTAATCAACTTGTCTATTGGTCAGTGAGGGCACGGAATAGCTACATGAATCACAGACATCAATATAAACGTCTGGCCATTTTGTGGTCGTCCTGGTATGTCTGGAGATCTCTTTGCAGAGCAACCTTTGCTCAATTTCCTGCTTCTGACCCTGCCATGTGTGTTCCAACCTAACCCACCGTCATTCAGCAAATCATGCTGGATTGCCCATGTGTCTGTGCAGGAATACTTCAGAACTGACTCTCCAACAGTGTGGTGTTCCATCAGATCTGGCTTCCCAGTAGTGAGTGCTGACCTCAGTGCAGAATATCCGAGAGACTGATTTGTGCTCCCTCATTACTGATACTTTGACATGTCTGTGCTCAGTGCAGCTCATAGTGGCTTGTCAATCCTCATGACTCCCCGTTCTATTCAATTTACACTGACACTCCGCTGGTCCGAGGCTGCATGTCCTGAACCACTGAGGTTCCCCAACCGGGAGGGAACAGGAGGGTTCAGTGAACCAGGATATTCAGCTTCGGAACTTCGGGTGACCATCCTCCAAAGTGGACTTCGGGTCAGGCCGCAGAGAAAAGTGGCCAAACAGAGGCTGATAGCTAAGTTCAGTATCCAGAAGGAGGGCCTCAAACGGGACCTTGGGTTCATATCACATTACAGGTGATCACCATTGCACTACACACACACACACACACACACACACACACATACACAGATATTCCTACACACACACACACACTTACATACACACGGACACAGGTACACACAGACGCGCACACAGACACCCACACACACACCCTTATAGACACACACACTCCCACACTCAGACATGCACCCCCTCACAGACTTAAGACACTCTGCACTCACTACACACACACTTTCTCACACTCACAACCCCACCCCAGACAGACACACACACACAGATAGACAAAGACCCACATGCACACATATATTTTGTGGGGTGAATTTATACTTGGAGAGTTACATTGTACTTTGCTCAAAAACTGCATGCATTCATGGAGAACTACGAGCTCAAAAAATGCAAGAATTTATGTAAAACTCTATCATCTCACTTTTTAGATTAGAATCAATGTAAACATCATGGCATAGACAGAGAACACAGTGGGCGTACACCTACTACATATTGTCTAGCTCTCACCATTGTTAACAGGTAACCCGGGAATGCAACTTTTGAAAAAAGGTTTTGTGATTTACACATGAAAGAAGTGAAACTATGACTGTATTCTAACAGATGGAAGGCTGAACAGACAATCAATTTTTCAATATACAATTTCAGTTACATCACACTGTAAATTTTTGCTATCAATTCTGTGTTACAATCGAGCCTCCACTATCACCTGATGAAGGAGCGTTCCTCTGAAAGCTGGCGTGCTTCCATTAAACCTGTTGGACTATAACCTGGAGTTGTGTGATTTTTAACTTTGTACACCCCAGTCCAACACCGGCATCTCCAAATCATGAATATAATTATACATCTTCTCACGTAAGTGATCAAAACTCTCCACAATATTCCAACAGCAGAGTCACTGATTCCTTCTACAGGTTGCAGAAACACTCACTTCTTTTATAGCAGATTCATTTAAGAATAAATTGCAAATACCAATTTATTCCTTGCTTCGAGGCACTATCAAAACTTGAACTAGTGTTAGATCCAGAGCTAAGTGGCTGAATTCTGTGCTGGAACAATTCTTCTATCTTTTGGATTCAATCGTCCCATTTCTGATAGAAGGGATAACAGTTGTAAGGTCAAAAAGGCTGATTTCAAAGTAAGGGGGTGACCCAGATCATCACAGGGAAGAGCGGATGGATGCTATCGGGAGTAGGCAATGATTAGTGTGTAGATGACTGACAGAAGTGTTCACCAGTGGAAGAATATTAATGAATAAAATGCGAAAATCACAATGATCCAACAGGAAAACACGGGTTTCAATTTATGAAAGTGAATGAATTTTTAACGAAATAAATGAATTTTGGACATGTTTCACGGCTGAAACAGCTTTCTGTTATGTCGGAATTATGGGATTCAATCGACTTCTCATATACCTGCGAATAATGCAGTGGAAGAAAAATAATACAGGTGTTCGATTTCTGTAAATAAGAAAAGTAAGAAGCAATAGACTGGAAAAACATCAGGAAACCGAGTGTGAAGAGTCATGCCTTCGATGTTCTCCATTGAGTATCTCACATCTCCGGGCTAAGTCAGTCCTCAAGCTTTCTCTTTATAAGTTCAAAACGTATTCTGTCAGTAATAATGACATATTAATAAAAGCGTTTGTCTGCATTTTGTGTGGACCAAGTTGGCAGCTCATTAAGCAAGGAAAGCAGCAAGGAAACGCATGTTTCACTCAGTTTTATTGATTTAACTCATGAAGGGAGAGGCAGACGAAATACGACTGAGAAAGAGAGACAGAGAGAAATGACTGAAGTAGGGAACATGACATTTGTGTCTGCCTTTTCAGAAACAATCCGACACCAAACCATATTATTCAGCTTCCATCCATGCATCACTTTCATTTACCGATATACATAGAACATAGAACAGAACAGTACAATACAATACAGACACTTCGATGATTGATAATGTGCCGAGATTTTATCCTCTTGAAGATCAAATTAATCTACGTTCCAAATCTTTTACTATCAACCATGTACCTATCCAAGAGTAACTTAAGTATCTGACTCTACTACCAACGTTGGCAGGGCATTCCATACACTCACCATTTCCTGTGTTAATAACCTCACACTGACAACTTCCTCCAAATCTTCCCCCAATCTCGTTAAAATTGTGTCCCCAAGTGATAGCCTGGGGAAAGGTCTCTGGCTAGCCACTCTATCCATGACTCTCACATACACACCCCGTTACTCATAGCCACACACGTACATACACATAATCTCTCACTGACACTCACACCCGCAACACAGACACACACCCATATGAACACACACGCATAAAACTTGGTGCAGTGAATTTGTACTTACAGAATTGCATTTTGTATTGCTCAAAAACTGCATGAATGATGCAAGATTCTGTATTTTTTTAAGGAAATAGGATCAGGCTGAACATTGGGACATAGAAAGACAGACTTCAATCTCACACCTTCAATGCATTTTGTGAGCTGACATCGCACCTGTCATGAAAGTTCACTTGAGAATGTAAATTAAAAATAAAAGTTCTTAGATTTACATATGAAAGAACTGAAACCAACACGGTTTTTCCAAATGTTGAGAGACTTAACTAACAAAGAAGGAAATATTCAATATATCATGTCAGTTGCATTACATTTAAACCTTTTGCTGTAAATTATGCATCTTACGATCTTATACTCAACCACCACCTGACGAAGCAGCAGTGCTCTGAGAGCTAGCCCTTCCACATAAATATAATGGAATATTGCCTGGTGTTGTATGATGGAGAAATTTGTACACTCCAGTCGAAATCTGCCACCTCCAAATTACGTTTCACGTTATCTTTATCCAATCACTTCTCCCCCTTATTCAATGCGAAAAGTCCTATCTCCCTCAACCTTTATTCAAAAGATAATCCCTCCAGTACACGCAGCATTCTGATAAATCTACAGTGCACCCTCTCTAATGCTTCCATATTTTTCGAACCACTGAACACAAGCATCCAAGTGTGGTCCAAACATGGTTTTATACAGCTGCAGCATAATCTTGCGGTTCTTAATCTAATTCCACTGCTAATTAAAGCCAACACAACATACATCTTCTGAATCACCCTTTAAACTTGGTTGGCAACTTTGAGGAATCTACGTGTGTGAATCCCAAGATCACTCTGTTCCTCCACAATGACAAGAATGCTGCCTTTACCTTTGGTATCTGCATTATAATTTCAACTTTCACAATGAATCACTTTGTGCTTTTTCAAGTTACACGCTGACTGCTACCTCTCAGCCCCGTTGCATATCCTGTCATTGTCCCGTTACAACCTACAACCACATGTTCAGAACTACAGTAACCTTTGTCTCATCGGCATGCTTGTCTAACCACCCTTCCACTTCTACATGCGAGTTATTTGTAAAAATCACATAGAGCAAAGTTCCCAGAACAGACCCCTGTGGAAAACCACTGGCCACCGAGATACAGGCTGAATACTTCCCATTTACGACGATTGTCGTCTTCTATGGGCCTGCCAAATCGGTATCCAGTCAGCCAAATTTTCCTGTGGTGGGTCTTGGTGGGATGCTTTTCAGTCAGTCGATGTGGACATGATGGCAGAATCACCGACTTACACACTGTAGGGATTTTGTCATTCTAGATATGCTTCCATTGTTCATTGACAGATCCCGTTACATAACACAAGAGATAGCATTAGAACTCCAAATCTCTGTGAATACCCGAAACACAATGCATTCCTTCTGACAACGTCTTCATGGAGGAGCTTTAGGCCCTGGAAGCAGTTCATTACAGGGCACAAGCACAAACCCCTAACATCACGTCTTAATTTCTGAAGGGTGATGAGACCCATTCAACTCTTCATCTCTGGAATCTGAATCATGAAAGGGTGGTAGAATTAAGGAGTTCTCAGAAACAACAGCGACGTCAGGGGAGGTAAACAGAAACAATGTGACAACTTGAATTAAATGTCAAAAATGTGCTGGGACGAATTACCAGAATTCCCTGCCGAAGGATATTGAAAGCCAACCTGCAGCACCCAGAGTGCAACAATTCAAGAAGGCAGCTTCCTACCACTTTCACTAGAGGGCAATTAAGAACAGGTAATAAGTGCTCGTTCCAGTAAGCAATGTCCAAATTATTTAAAAATTCTGACAGGGTCATTCAGGAGAGTTAATAGGAAGCACTTCTACACACAGAGAATAGTGGTGGTTAGGAAATCTCATCTTCAAATGGCGGCTGATGTTTATTCAATTGTTACATTTAAATCTGAGATGGACAATTTTTATTTGAGCAAGGGATGTGTTCTCAAGACAGGCATATGGAGATATCCCACAGATCACACATGGTGTTCCGAGCCAGCTGAGCAGATTCGAGGACCTAAACGGCTTCACCGTGTTACTGATTTCCTATAAATAAGTTATTTTGATCTTCTTTCGTTTTCTCATTACTCAGGCTGGTAACTTTGTTCGGTACATCACGTAAACTTTAAGGAGATAGTTTTGAACTTCCGTTCCAGTCACTCCCTGCCTCAGTTAGTGATGTACCTTTTAACAGAATTCAAACTGGTGCCAATTATCATTATGTCTGTGATGAAAAGCAGGGTACTCTTTGAAACCATAAAATGAGCATCGGTGTTTCAGTTTTGTCATTCTCCCTCTCACCACCACAGTGATGATGTTGGCGATACTGCTTTTGCTTCTTGGAAAGATGGTGATGATGGACGTCCAGAAAAATTGTAAGTACCCCCGTTAATCTTCCTTGCAGAGAATTGCACAACTTCTTGTGGTCAAACGAGGCAAGCACTCTTTTGAACGTTGGCCACTATGCTCTTTGTTTGCTTCCAAGACTACAGAAAACGGAACTAATGGTAGGCTTATGCGGAAAGTCAGGAGGCATGGGATAGAGGGAAATTTGGCCAATTGGATAGAAAACTGGCTAACCGGTCGAAGGCAGAGAGTGGTGGTAGATGGTAAATATTCAGCCTGGAGCCCAGTTACAAGTGGAGTTCCGCAGGGATCAGTTCTGGGTCCTCTGCTGTTTGTAATTTTTATTAATGACTTAGATGAGGGAGTCGAAGGGTGGGTCAGTAAATTTGCAGATGATACGAAGATAGGTGGAGTTGTGGACAGTGAGGAGGGCTGTTGTCGGCTGCAGAGGGACTTAGATATGATGCAGAGCTGGGCTGAGGAGTGGCAGATGGAGTTCAACCCTGCCAAGTGTGAGTTTGTCCATTTTGGAAGAACAAATAAGAATGCGGAATACAGGGTTAACGGTAGGGTTCTTAGTCAGGTGGAGGAACAGAGGGATCTTGGGGTCTATGTACATAGATCTTTGAAGGTTGCCACTCAGGTGGATAGAGTTTGTAAGAAGGCCTATGGAGTATTATCGTTCATTAGCAGAGGGATTGAATTCAAGAGTCGTGAAGTGATGTTGCAGCTGTACAGGACTTTGGTTAGGCCACAGTTGGAGTACTGTGTGCAGTTCTGGTCGCCTCACTTTAGGAAAGATGTGGAAGCTTTGGAGAGGGTGCAGAGAAGATTTACCAGGATGTTGCCTGGAATGGAGAGGAAGTCGTACGAGGATAGGTTGAGAGTTCTCGGCCTTTTCTCGTTGGAACGGCGAAGGATGAGGGGTGACTTGATAGAGGTTTATAAGATGATCAGAGGAATAGATAGAGTAGACAGTCAGAAACTTTTTCCCCGGGTACAACAGAGTGTTACAAGGGGACATAAATTTAAGGTGAAGGGTGGAAGGTATAGGGGAGATGTCAGGGGTGGGTTCTTTACCCAGAGAGTGGTGGGGGCATGGAATGCGCTGCCCGTGGGAGTGGTAGAGTCGGAATCATTGGCGACCTTTAAGCGGCATTTGGATAGGTACATAATCTAGGTTAGAAGTTCGGCACAACATCGTGGGCCGAAGGGCCTGTTCTGTGCTGTATTGTTCTATGTTCTATGTTCTATGTTAATGAAGTATTGATCTGAATGACCACACATGATTGATCATGTGTGTTCATTCCGATCAATACTTCATTAGTTCCGTTTTCTGTAGTCTTGGAAGAAATAAAAATTTCACACAGAAAGACGCCGATCATAAATCCCAGTCTGTCCACAAATTGTACGCTTGCATTCTTTCTTATTGGAAATACTGATCGCCAAGCAGATGTGCAATTGATATGCGACAACTCAGTGAAAGTGGGATGTTGTGGGTCAATGTAGGTTTCAAATTCTACCTGCTCCAAAGTTGTGTAATAACATCTCTATAGCAGATGGATTCGCATACAATTCAACAGATTTTTTTAAATATATGCATGGCTTTGCCGGACTTTAATTTCAAATGGATTGGATTATAAAATGCAAGAGGTTTCACTCAAGGTAAACAAGACTGGAGTCAGCATAATTGGAATATTGTGAACAGTTTCGGGCATCGTACCTGAAGAAACGCAGACCACAGAAAGTTCATTGAGCTGATGCCAGTTATGGACGGACTGTCTTAGCAGGAGAGGTTCAGTTTCGAAACCCATTGGAGTTTCGAAGAATAAGAGGTGAGATTATTGAAGAAGAAAAGACTGTTGAACACCTTTCCAGATTAACTGATGTGAGGTCTATAGATCCAATGTGAGAGTGTAAAACGAGAGGACCTCATCTCAGAATGAAGTGTTAACAATTTAAAACATTCTTGGGGAGAAGTTTCTTCTATCGGATTGTTGCAAATCCAGGGAATTATTTACCCCACAAAGCTGTCAAGGTTGAAAACTTCAAAGGAGTGACAGACACATGTTTCAAATAGGGATTCGGTGAAGTATTGGTAAAAGGAGGGAAATTGCAGTTGTGGGTGTAGTTGGTCTGATATCTGCAGTGGCTGCAGTATGAACGCCTTCACAATGGCTGCATTCCTCCAAGTCCTGTCTTCTTTGATATCTGCTGTATTATTAAAACTGTCTATATTTGCCGTGCGTCAAGATGTCTGTTGCACAAGGAAATACTTAACACTTACCTTTATGATAGGTCTGAAACAATCCCTCTTTGATCAGCTGTCGACCATATAAGAATCATAGAATTATCCAGTTCAGAGCATGACCATTCTATCCATTGTCTCTGCCCTGGCTCCTGAAAAAGCTGCAAAGTTAGCACAATTCTCCACCTCAACCTTCACATTCCTCTCAATTCATCCCCTTAACATGAATATCCAAATCTCTTTTGAAACCTTCTGTCGAATATGCCTCCACCTCTGTCCCAGGTAGTGTGCTCCATATCCCAAAAACTCTCTGAATAATGAAGTCGCTAAGTTATGGACCAGGGGATCTGTTCACTTTTAAGCCAGCTGATGTTTCCGATTGATTCTTACTTCCGAAAGCAAACTGCTCAGAAGCTTTACAGTCCCTCTTCCTAAACATTTGCACACTGTGAACAAACTGATCAGTTCTCAATCGGATATATCTATAGCAGGTCAGAGCTGCAGCACTGCATGCATATCTGGTATTCACAAACAATAATGGAAACCACTTCAAGCAATATGCACTGTTACGACCCCAACGAAATACGATTAGAAACGAGAGACTTCAATCTGCATTTTTTGGCTTTATGGCCCCCAGTGAGACCACAGGAGGATATCCCCGTGTGTGGAATGTTAACATTGAAGCATACTTTTTCTGTCTCCTAGATCCAATCATTCCATGTGTTTTAGAGAGAAGTTACTGCAGTAAAGTACCATGTGATGAGACAATTTCAGTAAGGACCGATGGGGCATGCCCACACTTCCAAGTGTGCTGCATGCCTTTCTTGCCAGCGATGAAGAAAAGGGAACATGCACCTCTGGAAAGCATTTGAGTTTCCGAATGGAGAGATCTGTCATCTCAGTAATTCCATCTTCATTTCAAAATCTCAATACAATGAGCTCTGGCACACGGCTTTCTCAGACACATGAATAAAATTAACTGACACCAACAAACTTAAATTGTCCAAGCTTCATTTCCCATTCAGATCATAGTTATAACATAATGACAGGGACGAGGGCAACGGTCACAGAATAGGCAGGATACCGCGGCGACATTGTCTTTGTTGCAACTTAGCTGCTGTGTAGGCCTTTGGTTACATGGCAGTTGGAAGACCATGTTCAGACCGGATCACCACAGTGTAGGAATGGTATGGAGGCTCTGGGGAGGCTCCAAAAGAGGTTTGGCAGGATAGGAGGGGATTAACTGCAAGACGTGAATGCAAAACCTTGGATCATATCTGCTAGACTTTGGTAGTAGGAGGGACGAAGTGTCAAAAGCACAAAAAATGATGCAAGGATAGATTATCCAGGCGGAGCTTTTTTATCCCCAGGGCGGATATGTCAAATATAGGTAGACATATATTTAAGGTGAAGGAAATACATGTGGAATCATATGAGGAATCTTTTTAACAGCGAGGGATGTCGCCGTCGGGACCATGCTGCCAGGAGAGGTGGCTGAACTGGATATCGAAGCAAAGCTTAAAATTAGATGTACAAATGAACGAATAGAGTAAGAGGGATACAAGCAACGTGCAGGCAGATAGAATTAGTTTAATATAGTTGCATCGTGGGCAGAACCAGCCGTTCCTATACAGTAAAGTTCTGTATTCTATGGATCGGGTTAGCAACAAAGGAAAGCAAAACCTGCTCGGGTTGTTTTGCTCTGAAGCAGAAAGGATAGAGGGATGAGTGTTTGTGTAAGTGTATGTTTGCATGTGTGTGTGTGTATTTGTGCAACTCTGTATATGAGTGTGACCGAATGTGAATGTAGGAGAGGGTCAGTTTAAGGGTGTGCGTGAGTGTCTGTGTACATGTGAATGTTTGTGACTGTGTGTGTGAGCGTAAGTGATTTTGAGTGTGTGTATTTGTGCATACGCAAAGGAATGTGTGAGTACGTGGGAGATGATCTTTGTAAAAGTGTGCGTGAGTATATGTTTGTGTGTGGGATTGTGTGAGAGTGTCTGATTATGGGACAATGTTTGTGTAATGGAGTGTGTGTGTCTGGGAGAGAATGTGTCAGTGTGTTGGAGAGCGTGTATGTGTGTGAGAGTGCGTGTGCGTATGAGTGTGGTAGGAAGGTTTGTCCAAGTGTATGTGAATGCGAGTGTGTGTCTGTGAGTGTGTGAGAGTGTGAGTGTGTGGTTGGAGGGTCTCTGTAAGTACGTGTGAATGTGCGTGTGTGAATGTGACCGTGTCACTGTGAGAGAGGATTGTCTTTGTGAGTGTGTCCGTGCGTGCATGTGCTTGAAATTATGGGAAAGGTTCTGTGGAAGTGCGTCAGAGAGGGCGTACCAGGGTCTGTGTCAGTGCATGTGAATGTATGTGAGAGCATCTTTGTAAGACTGTGTGTGTGTCCGTGTTGCAGGAAGGTTTGTGCAGGTTTGTGCTTGTGTGTGGGAAAGGTCTGTGAAAGTGTTATCAGTTGTGAATGGCAGAGGAAGGTCTCAGTAAGTGTGCGTGAATGCGTATGTGACTGTGAGTGTAAGTGTGTAGCAGGAGGGTCTGTGTAAATGCGTGTGTGACTGTGTCAGTGTCTTTTTGTGTATGCGCGCACATATATGAGTGTGTGTCAGTGTTTTGTGTGGGAGATGGTTGGTGCGAGCGTGAGTCAATGGGAGAGACATCTGTGTAAGTCTGTGTCTCTGTGTCTCAGTATGTGCAAGTCTGAAGGAGAGGGGATGTGGATGTGTGTGTTAGTATGTGTGAGCGTGTGGCGGCTGTGTTCTGTAAGCGTGAATGACAGTCTGTGTTTGAGGTGAATGTTTACGTGTGAGTGGGTTTAAGTGTGTGTTGGGGGTTAAGTGTCTACGTAAAGGTGTGTAAATATATGAGTAAGGGAGATTATGAGTAAATGTGCATGAGAGTGTGTGCATATGTGAGTGTGTGTGAATGTTTGTGTGTGAGGTGCTGTGTGCGTGTGAATGCATTGGAGGAGCATATGTGTAAGTGTGTGTGTGTCCGTGTGTGCGAGTGGTTGTGAGTATATGGAGTGCGTGGGAGAGTTACTGCGAAACTGTGTATCAGTATGTGTGAGTGTGTGGGAGGAGAGTGTACATGTCTGTGACTGTGAGTGTGAGTGTGTATTTGTGCGTGTTTTGAGATGTGCGGGTGAGACTCAGCAATTCTGTTGGTGGTCATGTGAGTGTGTTTGTGTGCATGGGGGAGAAGGTTCTGTGTAAGTGTGTGGGAGTGCGTAAGTGTGCTGAGTATGTGTGTGCATATGAGAGTGCAAGTGAGTGTGTGTCAAGAAGGAGGTGCTATATAAATGAGAGTGTGAATGCTTGGGAGGAAGATCTGGGTAAGTGAGTGAGTGTGCCTGAATGTGTGCATGTGGGACAACGGTCATTGCAAGTTGATCGGTGTATATGCGAATGTGCAGGTCTCGAGGAGACAAGTTGTGCATGTGTGGTTGAGTGTACGAATGTGGAACGAGGGTTTTGTAAGTGTGAGTCTCTGTGTACGTGAGTGTTAGAACACAGTCCGTGCATGTGTGTATGAGGGTGTGTATGGGAGAAGCATTTGTATAAATGTGCGTCTGTATGGGAGATGTGTCTCTGTACGAGTGTGCGAGTGTGTGAGTATGGGAGTAGGGACTCCGTAAATGTGTGTTAGTGTTGGGGGAGAGGGTCTGTGTAAGTGTGTATGAGAGTGAAGGAGGAGGGTCTGTGCAGGTTTGTGTGCGTTTCGGTCTCTGTGTGTAGAGGGGAGGGTCTGTATAAGTGTGCCAGCGTTTGTGAGTGTGAGCATAAGAGGAGGGTCTGTGTAAGTGTGTGTGGTGCCTTCGAGTGTGTATGGGAAAGTTTCGGAATAAGTGTGTGTGAGCGTGCATGTGTAAATGTTTGGGTGGACGTTCTATATAATCTTGTGTGACTGTGGGAGCTTGTATGAGTACATGTGCGTGTGCGCGAGTATATTTGTGTGCTCTTGTATGCGAGGGTCTGTGTAAGTGAGTGTGCGTGTGGGAGGACAGTCCGTGCAAATGCGTGTGGACGTTTGTGTATGTGTGTGTGTGGTGGAGATCGTCTGTGTAAGCGTATGTGAGTGTGTGAGAGAGGGTGTGTAAAATTGCTTATGAGTGTTTGAGCGTGTCTGAGTGTAAGGAAGGAATGTCTGTTTAAGTGTGTGTGAGTGTGTGCAAGTGTGTGTGCGAGAGAGTCTGCGCAAGTGTGTTTGTTTGCATGTGCGTGCATACGTGTGAGTATGTGGCATATGTTCTGTGTAAGTGCATGTGTGTATATGTGAGCGTGTGTGTGTCTCTGTGGGAAGAAGGTCTGTATAATTAAGTAAAATTGTGTCTGCAGAGGTCCTGTGTAATCGTGAGTGTGTGTGTGGGGGGGGTGCAATTCCTGTGTAAGTGTAATGTGTGTATATGTGAGTGAGTGTGAATTCGTGGAAAAAGGTCTGTGAGTCTGTGTATTTATCTGTTAGAATGTGCGTGGGTGAGCAGAGGCTGTGAGTGTCTATGTATATGGTAGTATGTGTGACTGCGATTTTGTGGAAGAGAGTCTGTTCAAGTTTCTGTTTGTATGCGTAAGTGTCTGTGTGTTTGTGTATGCGAGGGTCTGTGTAAGTGAGTGTGCGTGTGGGAGGGCAGTCCGTGCAAATGCGTGTGGACGTAAGTGTGTGTGTGTATGTGTGTGGTGGAGGTCGTCTGTGTAAGTGTGTGTGAGTGTGTGAGAAAGGGTGTGTGAAAGTGCTTATGAGTGCTTGAGCGTGTCTGCATGTAGGGGAGGAATGCCTGTTTAAGTGTGTGCGAGTGTGTGCAAGTGTATGCGGGAAAGAGTCTGCGCAAGTGTGTTTGTTTGTATGTGCGTGTGTACGTGTGAGTGTGTGGCAGAAGTTCTGTGTAAGTGCAAGTGTGTATATGTGAGCGTGTGTGTGTCTCTGTGGGGAGAATGTCTGTATAATTGAGTTAAAGTGTATGGGAGGAGGTCCTGTGTAATTGTGAGTGTGCGGGGGGGGGGACAATTCCTGTGTAAGTGTAATGTGTATGTGTCGGTGAGTGTGTCATGTGTAGGAGCAGGGTTTGCTTAATTGTGTCTGAGAGTGTGACTATGTGAGGAGGGTCTGCGTTGATTTGAGTGTCTGTGTTGGAGGAGTTCCTGTGTAATTGTAAGTGTGCGTGCGGGATAGGATTTGGGTAAGTCCTTGAGTACGGGAGAAGAGACTGTGCAAGTGTGAATGTGTGTGTGAGCACATGTGTGTGGATGGAAGGTCTGTGCATATGAATGCTAGTGTGCAAGAATGTCTGGAAGGATAGTATGTGTAATTCTGTGCATGTATATGTGAGTGTAATTCGGGGTATGTGTGAGAGAGAGGGTCAGTAGTAGTCTGGGAGTGCATATGCGAGGGTTAGTATTTGTGTGTGGGAGATGCATCTGTGTAAGTGTCTGTGACTGTGTGTGAGGTTGTGTGAGCATATAGGAGTGCGTGTGAGTGCGAATGTGCGGGAGAGGGTCGGTGAAAATGTGTGTCAGTATGTGTCAGTGTGTGTGAATATGAGTATGTGGGTGGAGGATCTGTGTAAGTGTGCATGTGTATATGTGTGTGTGAGGGTGTGTGTGAGTTGGGAGGCACATCAATAAAGTGTATATGAGACAATGATTATGTATGAGAGTCTGCGTTTATATGTGAGTGTGAGTAGGTGTTTGTTTTGTGGAGACGGTGAATGTGAGTGAATGTCAGTGTGTTGGAGAGGTTCTGTTCAAGCATGTGTGCTTTATACATACATGTCTGTGAGTGTGCATGGTAGGACGATCTTTGTATGTGCGTGGACGTGTCAGTATTTGAAACCTTCCGTTTAAAAACGTGTGGGTGCATCTGTTTGACATGAGGGTCTGTGTAAGTGTGTGTGAGTGTGAGTGTATGGTAGAGGTTGTGCAAGGGTGTGCAGGGGAGCAAGGTGTGTGTAAATGTGTGTGAGTGCAGGTATGTGTGAGGAGAGTCTGTATAAGTGTGCGTGAATGTGTGAAAGTGCGTGTGAGAAGGACTTTACAGGTGTGTGAGTGTGTGGATGAAGGGGCTGTGCAGGTATGAGTCTGTGTAACTGTGTGTGTGAGCTTGGAGGCAGCTTTGTGTAAGTTTATATGATATGTAAGTGTGTGAATGTGCGGGTGTCGGAGGAGGGTTTGTGTATGTGTGTGGCAGTGCGTTAGTGTGTCTGTGTGCGAGAGGAACACTATAGCTGCGTGAGCATCAGAGTGGGCAGAGGGTGTGTGTATGTCTGAGTGTGCGCCTGAGTGACTGTGTGTATATAAGTTCATCTTTTAGTGTGAATATGTGGATGAGGCTCTCTGTTAGTGTATCTGAACGTGAATGCGTGCCACGAGGGTCTGTGCAAGTGTGTGTGGCTGTGTGTTTCAGTGTATTTGAGCATTTGTAAGTGTCTGTGTGCTTGGGAGACAGTCAGCGGAAGTGTGTGTTGGTGTGACAGTGTGAGAGGACGGTCTTTGTAAGTGTGTGTAACTGTATGTGTAAGTATGTGTGAATGATTTTACGTAGATGTGAGCATGTGGGAGAGGCTCTGTTGAAGTGTGTGCCAGTGTGTGAGTGTGAATGCATGGGAAGAGGGGCTGTGTAAACGGGTGTTACAGTGTATGAGTGTGTATATATGAGTGTGTTTGAGTGCGTGCATGCGAAGGTCTGCGTAATTCTACGTTTATACGCCTACATGTGTGTGTGTGGTTGGAGGTTCTGTGTACATGTTTGAGTGCCTGTGTGAATGTCTGGGAAAGGGTCTCTTTAAGTGTGCGTGAGACTAAATATCAGCGGAAGATCTGCATAAATGTGTGAATATGTGAGTATGGGAATAGCGTCTGTGTTAGTTTGTGTATGGACCGGCTGGAGAACATTCTGTGTAAATGTGAGTGAGTGTGTATGTCTCTGTGTGTGTACATATGTGTATGTGTATGTGGGGGGCCGGAATGGGTTCATGCAAGTATGATTGTGCGTGGATTGTGTGAGTGTGTGATTGTGGACGGATAGTCTATGTAAGTGTGCGAAAGTGTGTGTAAGTGTGTGTGAGAGACACGTTATGTGCAAGAGTGTGTGAGAATGTACGTGTGTGAGTGTGTATGAGGGAGGGATGTCAGTGTAAGTGTGTTTGAGCATGTGTGTGAGAGGGTGGAGGATCTGTGTAATTAAGTGTGCATGTGTATATGCGAGTGTGTGTGGGAGAGGTTCTGTGTAACTCTGTGTAACTGTGTGGCAGTGTTGACTGTGACTGCGTGTATGTGGGAGGAGTGTCTGTCTCAGTGTGAGTGCTCGTGATTGTTTCTATGGGAGAGTGTCTATGGAAGTGTCTGAGTCTGGGATACAAGTCTGTGTAATTCTGATCGTGCATGTGTGTGTGGGGAAGTGTCTGCATAACTGTCCGTTAGCATGTGGAAGCATGCAAGGACTGTCTGCATAATTTTGAGTGTGTGCGCATGTGAGAGGACTGTCTGTTTAAGTTTGAGCGTTTGCATGTGTGGGACGGTCCGTGCAAGCGTTGGAGTGGATGGAAGATCTGTTCAAGTGTGAGTCTGTGGATCGGAGAGGGTCGATTCAAGTATGTGAGTTTGTGTGAGTGTGGGTGTGTGGGAGAATGGTCTGGGTAGGTGTGAAGGCGCGTGAGTGTATGCGTGTGAAAGAAAGTCCATATAAGTATGTGTAAGTGAATGTATGCTTGAGGAGGAGTTGTGTTAATATCTGCAATTGTGTGAGTGCCGGAAAGGACATGTCTAAATGTGCCTGAGTGTGTGAGTATGGGAGAACGTCTGCGTAAGTGCATGAGTGTGAGAGTGTGGGAGAGAGTCTGTGTAAGTTTGTATGAGTGTGGGAGTGTGGGAAAAAAATCAGTGTAAGCGTGAGCGTGAGAGTGTCGGAGTGGGTCTGTGTAAGTGTGTATGAGTGTGGAAGTGTTGGAGAATGTCCGTGTAAGCGTGAGTGTGTGAGTGTGGGAGAGATTCTGTCTTAGTGCATGATGGTGACAGTCTGGGAATGGTTGTGTAAGCGCCGATGTGTGTGTGAGTTTGTCTGACAGGATCTGTGTTATTGTGTGTGAGTGACATTGTTTGTTGGAGGAGTGTGTGTGCATATGTGCGTGTGTATATGTGAGTGTCTGTGTGGGAGAGAGTCTGTGTAAATGTCTCTGAGTGAGTGAGTGTGTGGATGAGGGTCTGCGTCAGTGTGTGCGAGTATGTATGCGTGAGTGTTGGAGGATGTTTTGTGTAAGTGTGCACAAGTGTTTGAGTGTTGGTGAGTGTCTGTCAGTTTGTGTTATTGTATGGGAGAGTGTGTTATTGTATTTGAGTTTATGCATGTTTAGAAGGTGTTTTTGGGTAAGTGTGCATGTGTATATGTGAGTGTGTGTGCGAGCGTGTTTTACTGTATGCAAGCGTGTGCGTGCATGTGGGGGAGGTTGTCTGTGAAAGTGCGTATGTGTGTGTGTGCGCATGTGTGGGAATAGGGTTTGTACCAGTGTGTGTGTGAGTGTGGATAGAAGGGCTTTTCATTCATTCGTGGGTCTTGGGTGTCAGGGTGGTGATTGAAATGGAGAGGAACTTCCCAAGTGTGGTGTTCCCTAATACCTGCAACCCTTGTACTTCTAGTTGAATGTGGTAGTGCTTTTTAAATGCGCTGTTTCGGGACTTTTGAGGAATTTGTTGTGTACGCGCGAGTGTTTGTGTGTGCAGTTCAGTGCGTAGATGGAGGTTACATGTGAGTGTGTATGAGTGGGTGTTTGAGTGTGTGAGTATCTGCTTGTGCGTGTCCATGTGTGAGGATGTGCTTGCGTGTGTGAGCGCAGGAGTGAATCTGTGGGTGTCTTTGACACTGTGAGTGTAAGTTTGTGAGTGTGTGTGTGAGGATGTGTGTCTTTGTGTGAGGAGAGGAGTGAGTATGTCGAAGAAGGGTCTGTGTAAGTGTGTGTGAGGGTTTGGGAGGAGGGTCCGTCTTAGTGTGTGATGATGAGAGTATGGGAAGGGTACTGTAAGCGCCTGTGCGTGTGTGAGTTTGTCGGAGAGGAACTGTGTTATTGTGTGAAAGTGTCACTGTGTGTGGGAGGAGTGTGTGTGCTTATGTATGTGTGTATATGTGAGTGTCTGTGTGGGAGAGAGTCTGTGTAAGCATGAGATTGGGTGAATGTGCGTGATTGGGTGAGTGTGTGTATTTATGTGTGACTGTGGGAGGGCGTCCATGTGAGTGTGTGTGCGATTGTGTGAGTGTGAGTGTATGTATGTGTGCGTGTTTGATTGATGTAAGAGCGTGTGTGGGGAGTTATTACGTGCTTGTGGGGTTACCTGTAGTGTGACAAGCAACAAAGATCATGGTTGAGGCCATCCTGGCGGTCGCCGAACTGAGATACAGCGTCTGCTGAGTCACATGCGTGATTATTACCCACGGGAGACTGATTCTATCTAAACAACAGCGGGGTGATGTGTGTATGAGGGGTGTGTGTGGGGTTTGTCTGAGTACGTGTGGGAAGTGTGTGTGTGTGTCTGTGCGTGTGTGTGTGTCTGTGTTTTCCTGTGTGCGTGAGTGAGGGGTAGCGTGTGTGTGAGTGTGTGTCTGGGTGTGTGTCTGTGTGTGAGGGTGTATGTGTGTGGGGGGTACGTGTGTCGCGGTGCAAGTATGTGTGTGTGTGAGGGGTGTGTTTGTGTGTGTTGGGTGAGGTATATGTGTACGTGTATGCGTGTGTGTGGGAGTTTGCTTTTGGATGTGGATGTGTGGGGTTGTGTGGGTAAGGTGTGTGTGTTTGTGTATCCGGGTGAGTGGGTGTCTGTGTGGGTCGCTGGTGTGTGTGAGAGGGTGTGCAGGAGTGTGGGTATGTGGGTTTTGTGTGTGTGTCTCGGTGTGTGTCGATGTGTATGTGGTTGAGAGTGAGTGTGTCTTTGTGTTTTGTGGGTCTGTGTGTCTGCGTGTGTGCATCATGTGTGTCCGTTTGTATGTGGTTATAGGGTGTGTGTGTCTTGGTCTTTGTGTGTCTGTGTGTCTGCGTGTGTGTGTATCCCTGTGTGTGTGTCTGTACGTGTGTATGTCTGTGCCTGTGTGTGTGTGTGAATATATATTAGTTCATACACGTGTGATGATTAACCACAGCAGACTCTTTGAGTCCATATAAACAACAGCAGTGTGCCAGCCTGCTCATTGTAGCTCTGAGCAGCAAGCCTGATGATGTGGACATCTCCAATATTGATTGTTTGTGTCTTGGTGCTGGCGCAGCCCAACACTGCTGACAGGGAACTGCGAAGCGGCATTTATTTGGGAGGTCAGTGCAAATCGGAGAGAAGACTCTGGATGTGGGTGTAGGGGAGAAAACAAGGTTGCCATTCTGCCCGTTCAGCCTGTGTTGCCTTTTATTTGCATCAGGGCTGCTTCGGCTTGTGTCTGCGGCATCTCAGGTCGGTTCTGTTCAGGTGAAAAAGTGCAGCGCAATCAAAAGCTTCCTTCCTGCTCTTTGCTGAGTCACCGTGTGTTAGGTTTCTTAAACAGGGTTATATACAACTAGAGGGCTCAGGGCATTGGGAAAGGATGCAGAAATGCAGAGTGAGGAACGAAAACCGCTCTCACTGAGGGGTTTGGGGAGCGAGCGACCTGTCAATGGGGAGCTGGGGAGTGCGAACAGAAGCCTCCAGGACGAAATAATATGGAAAGGAATGACAAGGAAACAACGAAATGGCGCTGGGTGAACTGCCCACTTGCAGAGCTGGCATGTGCAAGCTTGGCCGAACTGCCTCCTTCTGTGTTGCGGGTGATTCTGTGTCATTATAATTATATCTCCATTCAGACATCCTTCACTCCCTCCTCACTCTCCTCCCCCCACCCACTGAGAGGCTGCTGTGAACATTACCTTTCTAAGATAATAAGGTACAGGGAATACTAATAGGCTGCATGGCCCATCTACTCTGTTCCGCTGTTGAAGAAGATCGTTGGTGAACTGATCATCCGCAATTCCATTCTCAGGACTCTCCGCAACACCTATGATCCCTTCCCTGATTACAGATCTCCCTATCTCAGACCTTTCAACACACTGAAAGACGGTAAGCGTGAGGCACTGGACATTTGGGGAGATCAAATGTAAAGTAGACGTGTACAGGGACCTGAACAGCATTGATGTACAAAGGGATCTTGGGATTCAAGTCAATGGCTCCCTATCAGTAGCTATGCCAGTAGATAAGTTCACAAAGAAGGAAAATGGCAGGATCGCCATTATTGGTCTGGTAATTGAGCACAAGAGGTACAATATCATGCTGTACCTTTATAAGAGTATGTTTGAACAACACCTAGAACGTTGCGTTCAATGCGGATCACCGCAATTTCTTGAAAGATGTGAAAGCAATGGAGAGTATGCTCAAGAGGTTTAGCCGAATGTTGCCTTGATTAGAGGACATGAACTATAAAGGAGAGGCCAGAAAAATGCAGTTAAATATCACACAGCCACAGGTGAGAGTCCAACAGTTTTATTTGGGAGTACTTAAATCAAATACGAGTCATTCTGAATCCTATGATACTCCCCCACATGTAAACTGACGAAGGAGTAGCGCTTCGAAAGCAAGGCTGCTAAATAACCCGTTTGGATTATCACCTGGTGTTGTCCACTTTTTAACTTTGTCCACCCCAGTCCAACACTGGCATCTCGAAATCATTATCAAGTGTTTCCCTTTGAGCGGCGGAGGCTGAGGGCAGACTTGGTCGATGTCTATAAAACCATGAGATGCATAGGTAGAATGTTTTTTTTTCCCGGAGTTGAAATGTCTGATACTAGAGGCTATGCATGTAAGTTGGGAGGGGGCTAGTACAATAAAAGCTTCATCCTCAAATCTCCTTGAAACTGTCCCCTTCAACTCTGTCTCTCTCGCACTCGTTTTTTTTCTCTCTCTATCTCCGTCTTTCTCTGTCTTTCTATCTCCATTTGTCTCTTCATTTCTATCTCTACCCCTGTCTCTGTCTCTACTACACTTTATGATCTCTCTTTCCCTCCATCACTATCCTTAGCTCTGTCTCTGCGTATCTGCAGTTTCTCTCTCTCTTCCTGTCTATCTCAATCCCTATCATTCTGCTGTCACTATCTCTGTCTCTGCTTCTCTATCTGCCTGCCTCTCTCCTCCTATCTCTCCCTCTCTCTCTTTCTCTCGCTGTCTATTTCTCGGTCTCTATCTCTCTCCCTTTAAGCCTTTTCTGGACACAAAATACTGTTTATGCAATGCCTGATGCCCGGTGCCAGAGTTTCTTTCACATGGTCCCCTAAGGCACCATGTCAGATTTCTTGACATCCCAGCTCCAACATGAGTTGGTATGTTCTCTCAGAATTTTGCTTCCAATTGTTTGACCTACTCTGAGAACTGTGCACCGCTCTGATCTACAAATTAAAATGATCCCGGCTTGTGGGTCATACAGGAAAAGCTAAGGTCCCAGACTGAAAACCAGCTTGTTAGGCCAGAGGCGCCAAATTGGTTTGTTTCTGTCATCATTGAGGCTTATCCGTGGATGTATTCAGAAGAGGTTCCAAGTATACAATTAACACGAAGAACATGGACATTTCAGAAAAGTCAAATAGCTTTCTTCCAGCACAAGAATTGTTGGGAAGATGCAATTTCATAGTTTAGATAGAAAGTTTCATCCTTTGAGAAGTCGCAATAGCAGATGGATTGTCACATCTCACTTAACAGTCACCCCGTCTCCACACTAAATCCTCTTATTCAGCCGATTGAAAAGTTGGTTTCCAATTGGCATAACGGTACATCGCCACTTTATGTGTCAGTGCTGATATCCTTAAACAAGCTCCACAATTCTGCTCTCGGTATCCCTCACTTTTACCGTACCTAAAACACAGTGCACAATTCTGCTCTCAATATTTATCCATTACACCACATATAAAGAACCGTGCACAATTCTGTTCTCCACATCTCTCAGGTACACCATACAGAAAACACCATGAACAATTATGCTCTCATTTTCCCTCGCTTACACCACATTTAATGTACAGTACACAAATCTTCTTTCAACATTTCTCAGTTGTACAACATAAAATGCACAGTGAAGAATTCTGCTCTCAATGTCACTCAACTGCAGCAAATGTAAACAACAGTTCACAATTCTGCGATCTGTATTTCTCAGTTACACCACACTAAATCATTATGCACAATTCTGCTCTCCATATCACTCAATTGCACCACACATTAGCACAGTGCACAGTTGTGTTCTCAGTATCGGTTAGAACAGACTTTGAACACTTTGGATAGCTCTTCTTTCCCTGTCCCTGTGTGAAACTACACTCCACTCTGGGTTGCACCCTACTTACAGCACTGACTGTTGATAATGATGAATGGCGTTTTCTGTTTCACAGGTTTCTTCAGCGATTGTATGAGTTTGGGTGCAACTTGTAAACAAAGGCCGTGTGACAACAGTGAGACTACTCTCAATGGGATATGTGCCGGTAACAAGTACTGCTGTTGGAAAAGCTGATGAAGGGAAAACCAAATGTGTCACAGGGCGCGGGATGACTGAGGTTCAACTGATGCTGTCTGCCCATTCTGAAATTCTGTTTCAGCTCAATCACGTAGACACGATGATATTATGACCCACTGTTTTCTGAATCAAGGAAATACAATTCACTGCATTGATCACTGGTTGTGTCTGTCTCTCATTGCTCACTACGATCAGGGTGTGCTCACATTGACCAGGATTTAGGGAGCGTGGGTGGAGGGTGGTGGAAGGGGAATGACCGAGAATGGGGATGCATATTGATTTTTTGTAGCTCGCACTTAGTTACAATCACAGTCCCATCGCTACATGACAAAATGCCATGTTCACACATTGCTTAGCATGTTCAACTCCAGCTGGAATCACAGGCTGGAGAAAATCATCACGATGTCTGGTTGTTCTAATTCTGTCAGAGATCAATGTTTAGGCATCTGTGCACTGTTGGACAATCAATGCTTAGGCAGTCGGGACTGTCAGAGGGACAGTGCTGCGGAAGAGGGCTCTATTAGATTGTCAGTGCAGACGCAAACGGTTCTGTTAGACACTCAGTGTTAAGGAAGTAATCTCACTTAGAGGCTCAATGCTGGGGAAGGAGGCTCTGTCGGATGGCCAGTGCTGCGCATTACGGCACTGTCTGTGTGTCAGTGCTGAGGATGTGGGCTCAGTCAGAGGTCAGTGGTGAGGCAGAGTGTGCTGTTGGAGGGTCAGTGCTTAGATAGAGTGTCTTATTGTAAGGTTAGTACTGCAGGAACAGTGCACTGTCGCAGAGTTAGTGCTATGGGAGCACAGCGCTGTCGGAGGGTCAGTGCTGAGAAAGTGGGCATTGATGGAGGGACTCTGCTGAGGGAGCGGCAGGTATTGGATGGACAGCGCTGCGAGAGGCTTAGCGCAGAGGTAGTGTCACACTGTAGAGGGTCAACGCAGGTAGAGTGGTCACTGTGGTCACTGCTTGAGGGTCAGCACTGAGGGAGATCCGCACTGGGTGCTGCACTGTCGGAGGGTCCGTGCCGAAGGAGTGGGCACTGTCAGAACTTCAGTGCTGAGGGAGTGCAGCACTGTTGGAGGGTCAGTGCTGAGGGAGAGCCGCATGTTCAGAGGTCAGTGTTATGTGTGTGTCGCACTGACGGAGGGTCAGTGTTGAGGGGCTGATTCAATGTTGGACACTCAGTGTGAAGGGAGTGCCACACTGTTAGAAACGCAGTGCTGTGGGATCTCCGCACTGTCGGAGGGTCAGTGCAGGGGGAATGCCACACTGTCGGAGGGTAAGTGCTGAAAGAGCATGAACATTCAGAAGGTCAGTTTGGAGGGATTTCGCACTGTCAGACGGTCAGTGCGGAGGGAGTGCCATACTCTCAGAGGGTCAGTACTGAGGGAACTGGTAATGGCGAAGTGACACACTGACGGAAATTCAGAGCAGAGCGAATACCACACTGTCGAAAAGTAAAGTACTGCCGCTCTGTCAGATGTTCAGTGCGGCATTGTCACATGTTGTGTGAGTGCCACATGGTCTGATACTCAGTGCTGAGGGTTCTCTGCACTGTCGGAGTATCACTGTTCAGGGAGTAGACGCTTTGAGAGGGTTCATGCTGAGGGAGTGTGTCATTCTCAAAGCGACAGCCCGAAGGGGATGACACCCTGTTGACCATCTGTGCTAAGGGAGCGCCGCAAGGTCTGAAGGTCAGTGCTGAGGGAGCGCCGTACTGTTGGATGGTCAGTTCTGAGTGGGTGTGGCACTTTTAAATGGTCAGCCTGAGGGAATAACTCTCTGATGGAGGGTAATTGCTGAGGGAGTGCCGCACTGTGGGAAAATCAGTGTTGAAGGAGTGCTGCATAGTCTGAAGATCAGTGCCGATGGAGGTCCACACTGTCAGTGTAACAGCGGTGACGGAATCAGCATTGTCGGAGGGTGAGCACTGAAGGAGTATCCTACAGTTGGAGCGTCAGTGCTGAGGGACTGCGGTTCTGTCGGAGGTTCCGTGCTGATGGAGCTTCAAGTTGTTGGAGGCTCAGTGCTGTGGAACTGTGGCACTCACAGACGGTCAGTGCTGATGGCGTGCTACAATGCCAGAAGGAGAGAGCTGAGCGGGCGCTGCACTGATGGTGGGTTAGTGCAGAGAGTGTGGCGCACTGTCAGTGGCTAAGTGCATCGGAAGTGCCGCACTGCCAGTGGATCAGTCCTGAATTATTGCCGCACCGTTCGAGGGTCAGTGCTGAGAGAGTGTTACACTGTCGAAATCGCAGTAGCGAGCAAGCTCTTCATTTTCTGACTGCCAGGGTTGAGGGACAGTGGCACTGTCCTAGGGTCAGTGCTGAGGAAGGCGGGAACTGTTGGTGGGTCAGTGCAGTGCGCTCTCCACACTGTCGGAGCGTCATTGCTGAGGAAGAGCAGCACTGTTGTATGGTCAGTGTTGTGTGAGTGGGCACACTTGAGCAGTCATAGGTATGGGTGTGGGCTCTTTCGGCCGTTTAGCACAGGGGAAGTGAGAACTTTCAGATGGTCAGTACTGAGGAAGTGCCTCACTCTCGGAAGTCAGTGCTGAGGGGGTGTCACACTGTTGGATGGTCAGTGTTGAGGAAATGTCTCACTGTCAGAGGGTAAGGACTCGGTGAGTTCCACAATGCCGAAGAGACAGTGCTGAGGGAACTCTATACTATTGGAATGTTAGTGGTGAAGGATCTCCACATCGTCAGAGATTCAGTGCTGTGCGAGCACCGCACCATTGTATGGTCAGTGCTGGGGAAGGACAGGACAGTGTTGTGAGAGTGCAGCACTGTGATAGGATCATTGCTGAAGGAGTGGGCAATGTTGGAGGATCAGTGCTGATCGTCATTGCTGATGAGGTCCCGCACTAGAAGAGGAAGTGCCGATGGAGCTCTAAATTGCCAGACGATCAGTGCTGAGGCAGAGTCCCACTATCAGACGGTCAGTGTTGAGGCAGAGTCCCACTGTCAGCTGGTCAGTGTTGAGGGTGCGCTGCTCTGTCGCCGGATCAATGTTATAGGAGTGGGCACTGTTGGAAGACCAGTGCTGAGGAAATGCTGCACTGTTGGTTGGTCAGCGCTCAGGGAGCCTCGCGCTGTCAGAGGATCAGTGCTGAGGAAGCGCAGCACCTTTACTTGGTCAGGGCTGAGTATGTGCTGCGCTGTCGGAAGATCAATGCAGAGGGAGTGCTGCATTGTTGGTGGGTCAGTGCTGAGGCAGCGCCGCGCTGTCAGAAGATCAGTCCTGAGGAAGCGCAACACCATTGGCGTGTCAGTGGTGAAGGAGCTCTTAACTGATGGAGTGTCAGTGCTGATAAAATGCTACACTGTCGGAGGGTCAGCAATGATGGAGCTCCGCATCATTTTCGCAGGGTCAGTGACAAGAAAATGGGGCACTATTGGAGGGTTAGTGCTCAGGGAGCTCCGCGTTGTCAGTGAGTCAGAGCAGAGGCAGTGTCCCACTGTCAGTGGGGCAGTGGTGATGTAATGGGGAACTGTTAGATTGTCACTGTTGAGATAGCGGCGCCCTGTTGGATGGAAAGTGCTGAGGGACGGTGCACCATTGTCGCGTTAGCGTTATGGGATCACCACACTGTTGGAGGTTCAGATACAAGGGAACGTCGCACTGTTGGATGGTCAGTGCTGAGGGGGTTTTGCACTGTCGGATGGTCAGTGCTGAGGGGGTTTTGCACTGTCGGAGGGTCAGTGCTGAGAGAGCTCCCACTATCAGAGGGTCAGTGCTGATCGAGTTGCGCATGGTCGGATGGTCAGTGCTGAGGTAGCACAAAGTGTCGAGCATCAATGCTCTGGGAGCGCGCACTTGGGAGGATCAATGCTGATCGAGCCCTGCACTGTTGGAAGGTCAGTGCTGAGGAAACGTAAGGCTTTCCAAGGCTGAGTGCTGAGGGTTTGCTGCACTGACAAAGGGTCAGGCTGAGGGACCTCGGCTATGTTAGAGGGCCAGCGCTGAGGGTGTGTCGCACTGTTGGATGATCAGTCCTGAAGATGTGTGCCACTGTCAGCGTGTCAGTGAATGGCTAGCACGGCTTTGTCATTGATTTAGTGTTGAGGTTGCACTGCTCTGTTGGCGGGAGTGTCCCATTGTTGTAGTGTCAGTGCTGTGGGAGTGCCATACTGTCGAAGACCTCCACACCGTTGGAGTGTCAGTGCTGCGGCAATGTGAGATTGAGGGAGCGCTGAGAGAGTGGGCACTATCAGTGGGCTGAGAGTGTCCGCACTTTCAGAGTGACAGCGTTGAGGGAAGGTCAAACCATCGTAGGGTCAGTAATGAGCAATTGCCACATGGTTTCTGGTTCAGCGCTGTGTCAGTGGGCACTGTTGGAAGGTCACTGCTGAGGGAATGCTCAACTATCGGAGGGTCAGTGCTGAAGAATTGCTGCACTGTTGGAATGTCAGCCCTGAGGTAGTGGGTACATTAGGACGTCAGAGTTGAGGCAGCGCCGCACTGGAGGAGGACCACGCTGAACGAGTTTGACACTGTCAGAGGGTCAGTGCTGAGAAGGTGTCCCATGGTTAGTGGGACAGTGCTGAAGGAACTCCGCGTTGCCGGAGGCCCAGTTCTCACAGGGCTCGCAGTCGGACGGTCAGTGCTGAGGGCGTGTCGCACTGTTGAAGTGTCAGTGCTGAGGCAGCTCTACACTCTCATAGGGCCTGTGTGGAGCGACTGCCGCACTGTGGGAGTTTCAGCACTGAGGAAGTGCCGCAATTGTGGAGTGTCAGAGTTGAGGGAATGCTGCACCGTTCGAGTGTCAGCGATGAGGAAGTGTCACACTGTCGGAATGTCTGAGCTGAAGGAGTGCCACACTGTCAGAGGGTCAGTGTTGAGGGAGATTTGCACTGTCGGATGGAGTGCTGAGGAAGTGCCGTACTGGTAGACGGTCAGTGCTGAGGGAGAACGCACTGTCTCTGGATCAGTGCTGAAGAATTACTACACTGTTGGAATGTCAGCGCTGAGGCAGTGGGTACTCCAGTACGGTCAGTGCTGAGGGAGCGCCGCACTGGAGGAGGACCACGCTGAAATAGTTTGACACTGTCAGAGGGTCGTGCTGAGAAAGTGTCCCACGGTTGGTGGGGCAGTGCTGCAGGAACTCTGCATTGTCCGAGGCCCAGTGCTTACAGGGCTAATAGTCGGACGGTAACTGATGAGGGCGTGTCGCAATGTTGAAGGGTCAGTGCTGAGGCATCTCTGCACTGTCATAGGGTCAGTGCTGAGCGAGTGCCGCACTGTGAGAGGTTCAGCACTGTGGCAGTGCTGCACTGCTGGAGTGTCAGAGCTGCGGGAGTGCTACACTGTTCGAGTCCCAGCGCTGAGAAAATGTCACAGTGTCCGACTGTCTGATCTGAGGGACTGACACACTATCAGAGGGTCAATGCTGAGCGAGATTTGCATTGTCGGATGGAGAGCTGAGGAAGTCCTGTACTGCTAGGCGATCAGTGCTCATAGAGCGCTGCCCTGTGGGAGGGTGAGTGCTAAAGGAGTGGGCAATGCCAGAAGGTCAGCATTGAATGATTGGGCATAGTCAGCGACTCAGTGCTGAGTTCGTGGAAATATCGGCGGGTCAGCTTTGAGGGGATATTGCACTGTTGGAGGGCCAGCACTGAAGGAGCATTGCACTGTCAGAAAGTCAGTGCTGAGGGAGCGCTGCACTGTTGGAGGGTCAGTGCTGAGGGTACTCAGCACTATTGGGCAGTCAGTTCTGAGGGAGCGCCACAGTGTCGGAGGGTCAATGCTGAGTGAACGCTGCAGTGTTGGAGTGTCAGTACTGAGGGAGTGCAGCACTTCAGAGGGTCAGTTCTCTGGGAGTGCTGCACTGTTGGAGGATCAAGGTTGAGGGTGTGTCATACTGTGAAAGAGTCATTGCTGACTGAAATCCTCACTGTTGGAGTTTCACTACTGAGGTTCGGAAGGTGAGTGCTGAGCGACTCGGCACTGTCAGAAGTTCAGTGCTGAGGCAGTGGTCACTGTTGGAGGGTTAGTGCTGAGTGAATAGGCACTGTCAGATGGTCAGCACTGAGGGTGATGGTACTATCAGATGGTCAGTGCTGTGAGAGCTCCACACTATTGGAGTGACCGTGCTCTGGGAGGTGGGTGAAACAATTTAGTTGTTTACCACAGAGGGCTGATGATGCTGGGTTATTCAAAATATTGAAGACTGACAAAGAGAGAGGGATTCTTAAACAGTGAGGGAATTGGGGGTTAATGGGGGAAGACAGGGAAGGTGCAGCAGTGGTTAGTCAGATCTGGTGTTGTCCCATTAAATGTCGCAACAGAATGTGATGTCCTGAAAGTCTTACTTCTGCTCCTGTCGTGGGAAATATTCTCTGGATCTCTGTCTACCAGGAATGTGTGTAGCAATTTCACTCAGTGGTTAGCACTGCTGACTCGCAGAGCCAGGCATACGGGTGACTGTCAGATTCGAACTTGCAGATTCTCCCTGTGTCAGCATGGGTTTCCTCCGGCTGCTGCTGTTTCCTCACACAGTTCAAAGATGTGCAGGCTCAGGTGGACTGGCCATGGGAAGTGTCTCCGCAATGTGACATGATGTGCAGGCTGGGTGGATTAACTCTGCAAAAATACAGGCCAGAATGCTGCTTAGTATCCTGTGGACTCGATCGACCAAATGGCCAAAAGACATAGGAGCAGAAGTTATGCCATTAAGCCCATCGAGTTCGATCTACCATTCACTAAGGGTCTCTTGAACTTCTTCTCTCCTACCAATGAAAACATCTTCCCAACATTCACTCAGTCCACGCTATTCAGTATTCTGCTTCTCCACCATAGAGATTCTGCACAGAAACTTTGGAATAGTAATTTCTCTGACGCACTGTGGGATTGGGGTAAATGATTAACAGTTTGACTCAGTGAAGAAGGTGGTGAAATTTCGACAGAGTCTCTGAAATGCGATGCAGTGAGGTGGAGCAAGCTCAGGTTGTATCGAAGGGTGAGTACACATGTTAATGATTTAAAATGATCAGCCTGCTGAGTTCCTTCCAAGGAAGGAGGACACTCTGAACATCTTGTTGGAGGGCTGTTCGATTCAGAATACGTCAGCTCCAGGGAATTAGGACGGACTATGTCCAGAATCGCTTCTCACAATATCTCGGCGCTGAGCAGCACCACCCAAGACGAACCCTCAAACACGGACCGTGCACTTCGGAGTAAAGAAGGTGAAGCCTTCACTCACTCTCTGTCTCTATCACACACTCTCCCCCTCTCTCTGTCTCTATCACACACTCCCCCCGTCTCTGTCTCTATCCCACACTCCGTCTGTCTCTCTGTCTCTATCACACTCCCCCTCTCTCTCTCTGTCTCTATCACACACTCCCCCTCTCCCTCTCTGTCTCTATCACACACTCCCCCTCTCCCTCTCTGTCTCTATCACACACTCCCCCTCTCTCTGTCTCTGACGCATGAGCAAGGAAAATGTTTCATAGGAAAATCTACTGGAAAAAATAAGTGAGAGCAGAATCCAGAATCAGAAGTGCAAATCGGTGTGAAGGCTGTCGACAAAGAAACCAGACAGCAACAGTGAAAAAGTGAGAGACAGACAGAGACAGCAAGAGAGATCGAGAGCAAGAGACAGTGTGTGTGAACATCAAAGAGAGGAAAGAGAGAGAATGAGAGAATTGCAGAGAGCCAGACAGCGAAACAAAGAGCACGACAGACAGAGACAGAAAGACAGAACGTTTGAGAGAGTAAGAAACTACGGGAAGAATGACAGACACAGAACGTTAAAGATAAAAGGAATGTAGAGAGAGTGAGAAGCGGTAAGTGAAAGGGAGCGACTCAGATTGTTACATAGTAAGTGAGACTGAGTTGAGATAAAGTGATTGAGTCAGTGTGAGTAACTGTGAGAAGCAACAGTGAAAGAGATGAGAGAATGAGAAATACATATAGAACTAAGCAAAGATGTTAACGGAGTGATAGCAAGAGTGACAGAGAGACTGTGAACGACAAAGATTCAGCAATATATGAGAGAAAAGAGAAATTATGAGAGAAATGAGCGAGTGAAAGTCAGAAAGACAGGGACATACAAACAGAGCAAGATAGAATGACAGAGTGAGAAAGATGGGAAGGTGTGAGACAGGAAGACAGAGGTACAAGCACAGGAAGAAAGAAAAAGAGAGTGACAGCCAGAGGCAGTGAGCAATAAACGAGGGAGTCATAAAGTGAGAGAAAGTCAGAGAGTGAGAGACATAAGAATGACATAGTGAGAGTGAAATAGAAACACGATTGACAGTATGAGGTCAAGACAGAAACAAAATGAGAGACAGAGAGAAACGTTGGGAGCCTTTGCCGATATTGACAGTCCGATTGTTCCTACTATCTTTCTGTTACCAGTTTGGAAGGCCCCGGCTCTCGCTTGCCACTTGACATGGGACTGTTAGAGACCATTCCCATAGAAGTCGGTTTGTAAACAGTGTCATATTCGCTCTGCCCTCTCCAGGCTCAGAGGAGCCGACCACAGGATGAACGGAGTATTCCTATTCCTCCTGCTTGAACTCCTCGCCCTGTTTCTGTCTCGGGCCGGTCTTTTGCCACGGAGGAAATTCATCGACCAAGGTGAGTCGCTACCGCGTGGGGGCATGTGGGTGGGAGGTTATCGAAAGTCTGGCTCTCGGATTGAAAGGAGACTGCTGGCTTTAGCTGATTTCACACAGCCCCGCTGGCCCCAGGCACCCCCCTCCATTCCCTGTCAGTCCGCTCTCTGATACTGCCTTTTCCTAGCTTGGCACTGAGGCTTTGTGGACCAGAGAAACAAACAAATAGACACACAGCCAGAGAGAAACACACACACACACACACACACACACACACACACACACACACACACACACACACACACACACACACACACACACACACGCACACACACACACACACACACACACACACACACAACCAGAAAGATATCACCTAAGAGCAGGAGTCGGCCGATTCCGTACCTCAATATGCTGAAAGGTGATCATCTCACTCAACGTCAATTTCCCACTTGCAACCCACACCCTTGATGCCTTTAAAACTACAAAATAAAAGCTCTTTCTCCTGCGCATCAGCATAAGTCTCTGTGACACTCTAGCATCCACCCACATATGCTGGCACGTCCTACCGTTCAGGCACAGCCTGTGTGAATAGATAGCAATCATTGAATTCGATATCCGCGTTGGAGTTTTAGAACAGAGCAAGTCGGAGACACAGGTTTGTCAGGCGCGCTGTGGAGCAGGTTTAGAGGTTTATTTTCTGGACGTCGTGGTAGACTCCAAATGCCTCACATCCACACTCTGTCCGAACCTAGAAAAAAGATGCAGAGTCAAAAACTTTTCATGGGTGTGTGTTTGCAGAGACGAAAGTCTTACGTGCGCGATCCCCATGACCGTATTGGCTCCCACTTCCGGCTGTTCAGGTTTCACCATCAGTAATTCTGACGTGGTGGGCGAGTGGGTTGAGAGGAATCCTGGTTAATCCTCGGCCTCGCTGGTTTCGTTCGCAGAGACTTGAGCCACATGTGAAGTGTTGAGAGGCCTGTGCCGAGAGCAGACCTGCCGAGGAGACGAGCTGAAGATCAGAGCCAACTGCTACCGGGGCACCCATTGATGCCGGGCGAAGGAGTTGGTGATGTTGGATCTGCTGATGACCCAGACGCTCCATCTTCCATGTGTGAAAGTGCAATGGCCTGGATATGGTGGGATCGTGGAGATGGCACTCCCAGCTCCCAAGCATTCCATTTTTACACAGCTTAGCTTGGTACTCAAGACTCCTACAGCCTTATTACCCTGCTATCTGTCATACTGGCAATAAATATTGAGGATAGTGCCTGTCAATCGATCTCTTCCTCTTTCTCGGTGTCATATTGATCCATTCTGAATGCTCAAAGGTGGGGAAGGATTGGATATGAGCACACAAGCTGAAACAGAGATACAAACACCACACACACACACACACACACACACACACACACACACACACACACATTCACCCTATACATAGACACATATCCACATACATGCAATGACACACCCTCACACATCCACCCACATCTACACACACCCACCCATACATACAAACTCGCACAAACACACAACAGTACCCACATACACACACATATCCACTCATACACACGCAGACACACCAACACATACACGCACTCACAAACACAAACTCACACACGCACCCACATATGCTCACACCGACACCCACACACATGTCCCCTCATACATCGACACCCGCACACAGACTCACACACACATTCACACACTTTCAAACAAACCCACATGCACACAGACACAAACACACACACACGCACATGCACAGACAATCACACCGCACAGACACTCACACACACACGCCCACACACACCAACGCACATGCACTCAAATATATACACAGACACATTCACACACACAGACACATCCACCTACCCAGATGCACACACACACAGGCAAGTGCGTGCGCAACCATCCACCCACACACAAACACCCACAAGCGCACGCATATCTACACAAACACACACCTACAGACACACAACTGCACACCCACACACATCCCTTACACACAAACACACAAATACAACTTCACACACACCCCCACGCCCAATGACACACACCCACACACATCCACGCACTCACCTACACACAACCACACACACACCCATATTCACATCCACTCATCCACAGCCATTCACGGACACACACCCACACGCATCACAACACCACACACTCCACACACACGTACACACTAAACACCCATACATACCCACACACATACCCACACACACTCACTCAAACTGACACGCATTCACCCACACACACACACACCGCGCCCCCTCACACTCCACACGTACAGAACACACAGTCATTGTCATACACTTATTAAACCCACACCATCCCACACTCACACATACAACCCAACAAACGCACATCCACCCACACGCATCCACACACACACACACACACACACAAACACACACACACACACACACACACACACACACACACAGACACACACAGGTGTATCCGTGGTGTAGAATTGATGGAAATCATCCCCTAAATGCTACATGTTGGATGGAGATACAAGGGGACTAAGGATAGATCGTTTGTGCTACTCTATAGAAAATAATTGTGTAAATCATCTTTTGAAAATACTTAACTCTCTGACTGATAGTTTTCCGTCTGGAAAGGATGATATTTTTTACAAATCCTGGGACTACGATTTGCTGATGGTACGACGACACTGCTCCACCATGTTTCACTTACATGTCAGTAGACGTTAGACAGGCTGAATGGACATCCCCGTGCCAATCATTATTTTAGCAGACACTTCACTCAGATATGTATCCCGTAAAAGAAAAATATGATGTATTTTGTTGGAAACAAAAATTTCTAGCGGCATCAAGGTTGCAAGGATGAAAAGCATTGTTTCCCCCACCTGACACTGTGCTCCTCGGATGAGCCCTTTATGTGAGATTTCAGATGTTTCTATAATGTGGCAGGTGGGAGACATGGCACACGTCTCCGCTGGCTACATCTGCGGGAAATGCACCCAACTCTAGCTCCTTGAAAACCGTGTGAGGGAATTTGAGCTGGAGCTGGATGAACTACGGATCTGAGGGCGTAATTGAGAGGAATTACCGGGAGTTGGTCAGTCCCAAGGCTCAGGACAATTATAGATGGGCTATAGTTAGTGGGAGGAAAGGGGACAGACAGACAGTGCAGAGATCCCCTGTGGACATTCCCCTCAGCAATAAGTATAGCGTTTTGGATGCTGCTGGGTGGGGGGGGGGGGGGGGTGACCGACTAGAGGAAAGTCATAGTAGTCAGTTCTCTGGCACTGAGCCTGACACTGTGGCAAAGAATGTCAGGGGGAAGAATAGAAAAGTATTCGTTGTAGGGGACTGGATAGTTAAGAGAATCGACAGGAGATTTTGTGGTCAGGATCGGGATTCCCGGAAGGTATGTTGCCTCCCTGGTGCTAGGGTCCGGGACGTCTCCGATTGGGTGTATAAGGTTCAAAAAGGTGAGAACGAACAGCCAGAAATCGTGTTACATAGTGGTACTAATGATAGAGCCAGAAAAAAGGATTGAGAATATAAAAAGTGATTTCAGGGTGTTAGGATGGAAGCTGCAAAGCAAGACGAACAGAGTAGTGTTCTCTAATTTGCTACCAGTGCCACGAGATAACAAGGCAAGGAACAGGGAGCGGGCGCAGCCTAACACGTGGCTGTGTAGCTGGCGTATTAGGGAGGGCTTCAGATATGTAGATAATTGGGATGCCTTCTGGGGAAGGTGGGACCTGTACAAGAAGGACGGTTTGCATCTGAACTGGAAAGGGACCAATGTCCTGGGTGGAAGGTTTGAACGAATAGTCCGAGAGGTTTTATACAACTATGGCAGGGGGGTGGGAACCTGAGCTGTATACCGGAGGTGAGAGTTGATGCAGATGAGGCAATAGCAAGAGGTAAACCAGCTAGTGGGAAGGGTTTTCCTGGAAAGGAACCAAGGAATCAGTTAAAGTGTGTTTGTTTGAACGCAAGGAATATCAGGAATAAAAGTGACGAACTTAGAGCATGGATCAGTACCTGGTGCTATAATGCTGTGGCCATAACACAGACATGGGTTTCTCAGTGGCAGGAATGGTTGCTGGAAGTTCAAGGGTTTAGAGCATTTTAAAAGAATAGGGAAGGGGGGGAAGAGGAGGGGATGTAGCACTACTAATCAGAGAGGGTATCACAGCTACAGAAGCTTCCATTGTCGAGGAAGATCTGCCTACCGAGTGAGTATGGGTGGAAATTAGAAACACCAAGGCAGCAGTCACCTCGTTAGGGGTTTACTACGGGCCCCCCAATAGCAGCAGGGAGATGGAAGAAAGCATAGGTCGGCAGATTTTGGAAAAGTGTGGACGTAATACGGTTGTTGTAATGGGTCTCTTTAACTTTCCCAATATTGATTGGAACCTCCTTCGAGCAGAAGATTTGAATGGTGCAGTTTTTGTAAGGTGTGTTGAGGAGGGTTTCCAAACTCGGTACGTTGAGAGGCCGACGAGGGGAGAGGCCATTCTAGACTCGGTGCTCGGAAAAGAGCCGGGGCAGGTATCAGATCTTGTGGGAGGAGAGACTTTTGCTGATCGTGACCACAACTGCCTGACATTCTACATAGCTATGGAGAATGAGAGGATTAGGCAAAATGGGAGGATATTTAATTGGGGAAGAGGAAACTATGAGTTAGCGATTAGACATGAGTTAGGAAGTATGGTTGTTCCATGGTAAAGGCACGATAGACATGTGCAGACTGTTTAAGGAACAGTTGTCGCGAGTGATGAATAAATATGTCCCTCTGAGACAGGCAAGAAGGGGTAAGATAAAAGAATCTTGGATGACGAGAGCGGTGGAGTGTCTCATCAAAAGGAAGGAGGAAGGAGGTAGCTTACAGAAGGTGGAGGAAGCTGGGGTCAAGCTTAGCTCTAGAGGATTACAGGAAGGCGAGGAATGAGCTCAAAAATGGTCTGAGGAGAGCCAAGAGGGGGCACGAGAAAGGCTTGGCAGAAAGGATTACGGAGAACACAAAGGCATTTTACACTTATGTGAGGGATAAGAGAATGGTCAAAGAAAGAATAGGGCCGATCAGGGATAGCATAGGGAACTTGTGTGTGGAGTCCGAGGAGGTAGGGGAGCCCTAAATTAGTTTTTTTGCTTCTGTCGTTAGGAAAGAAACGAACTTTGTTGTGCATGAAACGTTTGAAGAGCAGGTGTGCATGCTGGCATGGATAGAGATAGAGGAAGCTGATGTGCTGAAAATTTGGTCAAACATTAAGACTGACAAGTCGCCAGGCTCGGACCAGATTTGTCCTCGGCTGCTTTGGGAAACGAGAAATGCAATTGCTTCTCCACTTGCGAAGATCTTTGCATCCTCGCTCTCCACTGGAGTCGTACCTGAGGATTGGAGAGAGGCAAATGCAATTACTCTCTTCAAGAAAGAAAATAGGGAAATCCCCCGCAATTACAGACCAGTAAGTCTCACGTCTGTCGTCTGCAAGGTGTTAGAAAGGATTCTGACGGATAGGATTTATGACCACCTGGAAGAGCATGGCTCGATTAAATACAGTCAACACGGCTTTGCGAGGGGCAGTCATACCTCACAAAGCTTATAGAGTTCTTTGAGGATGTGACTAGAAAAGTTGATGAGGGTCGACCTGTGGATGTGGTGTATATGGACTTTAGCAAGGCATTTGATAAGGTTTCCCGTGGTAAGCTCATTCAGAAGGTCAGGAGGAAAGGGATACAGGGGAACTTAGCTGTCTCGATACAGAATTGGTAGTAGAACTAAAATATTCTGCATGGAAGTCAGTGGTGATTGGTATTCCACAGGGCTCTGTCCTTGGGCCTCTACTGTTTGTAATTTTTATTAATGACGTGGATGAGGGGATTGAAGAATGGGTCAGCAAGTTTACAGACGACACAAAGATTGGAGGTGTCATTGACATTATAGAAGGTTGTTGTAGGCTGCAGCGAGACATTTAAAGGATGCAGAGATGGGCTGAGAGTTGGCAGATGGAGTTCAACCTGGATAAATGCGAGGTGATGCATTTTGGAAGGTCGATTTTGAAAGCTGAGTTCAGGATTAAGGATAGGATTTTTGGCAGTGTGGAGGAACAGAGGGATCTTGGTGTGCAGGTACATAGATCCCTTAAAATGGCCACCCAAGTGGACAAGGTTGTTAAGAAAGCATGTGGTGTTTTGGCTTTCATTAACAGGGGGATTGAGTTTAAGAGTCGAGAGCTGTATAAAACCTTGGTTAGACCGCACTTGGAATACTGAGTCCAGTCCTGGTCGCCCTATTATAGAAAAGATGTGGATGCTTTGGAGAGGGTTCAGAGGAGGTTTTACCAGAATGCTGCCTAGACTGGAGGGTTTATCTTATGAAGAGAGGTTGACTGAGCTCGGACTTTTTTCATTGGAGAAAAGGAGGAGGAGGGGGACCGAATTGAGTATACAAGATAATGAGAGGCATAGATAGAGTCGATAGTTTATCTTTGAAAGTTGCCACTCAGGTGGATAGAGCTTGTAAGAAGGCCTATGGTGAATTAGCGTTCATTAGCAGAGGGATTGAATTAAAGAGTCGTGAAGTGATGGTGCAGCTGTACAAGACCTTGGTTAGGCCACATTTGGAGAACTGTGTGCGGTTCTGGTCGCTTCACCTTTGGAAGATGTGGAAGCTTTGGAGATGGTGCAGAGAAGATTTACCAGGATGTTGCCTGGAATGGAGAATAGGTCGTACGAGGATAGGTGGAGTGCTAGGCCTTTTCTCATTGGAACGGCGAAGGATAAGGGGTGACTTGATAGAGGTTTATAAGATGATCAGAGGAATAGATAGAATAGACAGTCAGAAACCTTTTCCCCGGGTACAACAGAGTGTACAAGGGGACATAAATTTAAGGTGAAGGTTGGAAGCATCGGGATGTCAGGGGTTGGCTCTTTACCCAGAGAGTGGTGGGGGCATGGAATGCGCTGCCTTTGGGAGTGGCAGAGTCGGAATCATTGGCGACCTTTAGCGGCAATTGGATAGGTAAATGGATGGGTGCTTAAGCTCGGACAAATGTTCCGCACAACATCGTGTGCCGAAGGGCCTGTTCTATGCTATATTGTTCTATGTTCTACGTTCTATGTTCTTTTTCCAGAGACTATTTCCCAGGGCAGAAATGGCTAACACGAGGGGTCATAGTTTTAAGTTGTTTGGAGGAAAGTATAGAGGGGATGTCAGAGGCGAGTTCTTTACACAGAGAGTTGTGAAAGCATGGAATGCGTTGTCAGCAGCACTTGTGGAAGCAAGGTCATTGGGGACATTTAAGAGACTGCTGGACATGCATATGGTCACAGAAATTTGAGGGTACATACATGAGGATCAATGTGTCGGCACAAAATTGTGGGCTGAAGGGCCTGTTCTGTGCTGTACTGTTCCAAGTTCTATGTTCTATGTTCTATGTACTATAATGTATTGTCCCACAGGGCCTCTGCGGATAGGGCTCCAACCGTGGTCATATGAATAGAACAGTCCACTTTGTTGCTTTAATCGACCGTAATCAGAATCATTCTGCATTGCTGCGAAGCTTTCAGCTCACCATGTGACAAAATTTAACAGCTACCCACACAATTTAATTTTTGGTACGGATTGGCCCACGCCTAGTGATGCAGTCACAGATCTCTCACTGTCACCTTGGCACCAGTAGTTACCCCGTCAGTAGTAAAATGAGCACTTACTACAATTCGGATGTTTGTGTGAGCTCTCCGTGTACGAATTGTTTGCCATGAGCAGTCAAAGTGATTTGTAAATAGTTTTGTTGCTCAGAATTCTGGGATGCCCTTGGCCTGCCTTAGATAACAGGTATTCTGTTCTCCTTCCCTTTTCACGGTTGTCTCTCTTTTTCTCTCTGACCTTTTCTCTCATCATCCAGTTTTCGTCATTTTCCTCACCCTCTCACTCTCGATACTGTTCCTCTCTATTTCCGAACATTCGCGTTCTCCATCACATTTCTCAATTTCCTCTTTCCCCACTTCTCACCAAATATATAATATCTCTCCTTCTGTATTCACTGTATTCCTTGATTTCTCCAGTTTTCTCTCCTCTTCCTTCGCCTCCATCTCCAATTTGCTCTCTTGTTTCCACTCTGTTCTCATTGTGGGGTTTGTGTGTGTGCGTACACGTATGTCTGTGTGAGAATATGTCCGCGCATGTATGATTTTACTTGCCATGCGGACACCTAACGTTTCACAACAATTAATAGATTGAACCTTGGGAGTGCAATTTCAGATAGATAGGATAGTAAGGGCTGAGTTTGGAATTCCTGCATCGCATCATAGTGTATAGCAGTTGGGAGGTCAATGTTATGGTTGAGCAAGCCATTGTCTCGGCCACTTTTGGAAGATAGTGTGCAATTCCGTTCTGCTTATTATCGGAGGAATGTTATGAATCTTAAAGGGTTCAGAAAAAAATTACAAGGATGTTACGAGGATTGGAGTATTTGAGGTAGAGCGCGAGGTTAAAACGGCTCGGGCTATTTTCCCTAGAGAGTCAGGAGCTGAGGGATTAACTTTAAAACTTTTGTAAATTCATCAGAGACACGGGTAGAGTGAATAGAAATGCCTTTTGTCCAGAATGGGGAGTCCAAACAAGTGGGCATTTATTTAACGTGAGAGTAATAACATTTAACAGGGACCTTTTTCACATGGAGTTGGTGCATGTTTGGAATGTGCTGCCAGAGGAAGATCTGTACCGAAGGGTTTGCTTCCATGCTGTACATCTCGATGACTCTGTGATTCTTTGAACCTATGATATTGAACACAGTATCTTATCAAGAGCGAATGAACCGTCAATATCCACCGCTGATGCATTGTTCCCGTAAACAGACAATTAGTGATTGGTGCAAACTCAGCACCAGCTCCCCCTTTTGAACTTTACTGGAGGGTGTCATACAGAATCGTGACTGACAGCAGGACAATTTCGTTTCGGGGGTAAATATTTAACAAACCGACAATGACTGTTACACGAGTACTCTGTGCTGAAAACTGGCAGGGAACCGTGGTGTCATACAATTACCAGGCAATGGCCATCTTAATAAGACACTGAAGAATCACTACCTTTTGATAGCCAATGGCGTTACCATCCATGATTCCGCCCACCCCCCTCAACCCATCTATCCACATTCTGGGATTACCATTGAGAGCAAATCGCCTTATTGCCTCATGTCATTCAATGGGATGACCATCATCGAATTATCGAATTCCCTGATGATTAACATGCTGATGAACACCATTGAAAGTGAAGCTAATCATTGTCCTTTGAAGTTCAATGATGTCACTGTCACAGAATGCTGCCCACCCGACAAAATCTTGGGGTTTTCCATTGAGAGTGAAACTAACCATAGCCCCTTGATATTCAATGGCATTACCAACGTTGAATTCCCTCCAGATTAAAACCTGGGAGATTACCATTGACCAGAAATTGAACTGGAGTCACCAAATCAGTCGAGTCACTATAAGGGAATCTTGCAGCGATTAACTCACCTCCCGAATCACTTCCTAATGCCGTTCTACCATCGATAAGGCACAAGTCCGGAAAGTAATGAAATACTCTCTAAAGATTTGAATGAGTGCAACTCCAACAATACTCCAGAGAGTCAACATAATCACAGGTATATCAGTTCGACTGGCTGACACCACATTTAACCCTCCTCTCATTTATCTCGCCATCATTCAGGCACTCCACCTGTATTACTGATGAAGAGCTTTTGCCTGAAACGTCGATTTTAAGACCATAAGACATAGGAGCGGAAGTAAGGCCATTCGGCCCATCGAGTCCACTCCGCCATTCAATCATGGCTGATGGGCATTTCAACTCCACTTACCCGCATTCTCCCCGTAGCCCTAAATTCCTTGTGACATCAAGAATTTATCAATTTCTGCCTTGAAGACCTTGAGCGTCCCAGCCTCCACTGCACTCTGTGGCAATGAATTCCACAGGCCCACCACTCTCTGGCTAAAGAAATGTCTCCGCATTTCTGTTCTGAATTTACCCCCTCTAATTCTAAGGCTGTGTCCACGTGTCCTAGTCTCCTCGCCTAATGGAAACAATTTCCTAGCGTCCACCCTCTCCAAGCCATGTATTATCTTGTAAGTTTCTATTAGATCTCCCCTTAAAATTCTAAACTCCAATGAATACAATCCCAGGATCCTCAGCCGTTCCTCGAATGTTAGACGTACCTTTCCAGGGATCATCGTGTGAATCTCTGCTGGACACGCTCCAGTGCCAGTATGTCCTTCCTGAGGTGTGGGGACCGAAACTGGACACAGTACTCCAAATGGGGCCTAGCAGAGCTTTATAAAGTCTCAGTAGCACATCAGTGCTTTTATATTCCAACCCTCTTGAGATAATTGACAACATTGCATTCGCTTTCTTAATCACGGACTCAACCTGCATGTTTACCTTTAGAGAATCCTCAACTAGCACTCCCAGATTCCTCTGTACTTTGGCTTTACGAATTTTCTCACCGTTTAGAAAGTAATCCATGCTTCTATTCTTTTTTTCCAAAGTGCAAGACCTCGCATTTGCTCACATTGAATTCCATCAGCCATTTCCTGGACCACTCCTCCAAAATGTCCTGATCCTTCTGCAGCCTCCCCACTTCCTCAGTACTACCTGCCTGTCCACCTAACTGTGTATCATCGGCAAACTTCGCTTGAATGCACCCAGTCCCTTCATCCAGATCATTTTCCTGTTCCTCGGATGCTGCCTGAACTGCTGTGCTTTTCCAGCACGACTCTTCTCCAGAATCTGGTTTTCAGCATCTGCAATAATTGTTTTTACCACATTCAACAAGCATTCGTCAAACCGAAAAGTGAAATTGCTGGATAACTCTGCAGGTCTGGCACCAGGTGCGAGACGAAAACAGAACGAATGTTTCGGGAACCCAAACACAGGTACCCCCTTCCTCTGCTTGAAAGGCACAGTAGCAGTAATGAGTATCAATTACAAAAAGGATTACATTCTCTAAAGATCTTCAGGCAGCACTTTCCAAACAAATGACGACTTCCATCGCGAAGGACAAAGCAACAAATGTATGGGAACATGACACCATGTCTGTTCCCCTCCAAGCCACTCGCTATCCTGACATGGAAATGTATCGCCGTTCTTTCATAACTGCTGAGTCAAAAGTTTGGAATTCCATCCGTACTGGCACAGTGGACTCTACCTACAATACATGGAACATAACATTTCACGAAGGAACTAAGGCTACCTGCTTAAGGGTAAATTAGGAATGGTGTTAAATGCTAGATCCACAAGTGAATAAAATAAACGAATCATTTACAGAAGGGTAACTGTTTAGAGAATACAGCCCCTCAAAGATCTGCAAGGCAGCATTTGTGTGGAGGCGGAGAAAATGAGGGAGACACTATACGAGTATTTTGCATCAATGTTTGCTGTGGAAAAGGATATGGAAGATATAGAATAAAGGTAAATGGAAGGTGACATCTTGAAAAATGTATTTTCCAGATGACGAATTGCTGGATTCCTTGAAACGCATAAAAGTTGATAAATCCTCAACACCGTGTCAGGTGTAATCTGGAACTCTGCGTGGAGGTAGGGAAGTGATTGCTGGGCCCTTTGATGAGATATTAATAGCATTGATCCTCACAGGTGAAGTGCCGAAAATCTGGAGTTTGGCGAATTCGGTTCCACTCTTTACGAAAGTCGGTAAGGATAAGCCAGGAAACTGTAGATCACTGAGCCTGACGTCGAAGGTGAGCAAGTTGCTTGAGGGAATCATGAGGGAGAGGATGCACAAGTATTTGGAAAGGCAAGGAGTCATAGTCAATACAACTTAGAGCATAGGGATCCATGTCAAACAAACTTAATCGAGTCTTTTGAAAAAATAACAAGGAGGATTGATGAGGCGAGAGCATTAGATGTGATCTCTAAGTACTTCAGTCAGACGTTCATCACGGTTCCACATGGGAGATTGATTAGCAAGATTAGATCTCCTGGAATAAATGGATAAATAATTGGCTTAAAGGTAGAAGACAGAGAGTGTTAGTGGATTTGTGTTTTTCAAACTGGAGGTCTGTCACTAGTGGCTACCACAGAAATCGGTGCTGGGTCCACTACTCTTCCTCCATTACGTAGATGTTTTGGATGTAAGCATCAGAGGCATCGTTAGTAAATTTGCAGATGAAACCAAAATTGGAGATGGAGTGGACAGCGAAGAAGGTTACCTCAGATTAAAAAGGTATCTAATTCAAATGGGCCAACGGGCTGAGAATTGGCAGATGGAATTTTACTGAGATATATGCGAGCTACTCCATTTTGGAAAAGCACAACTTAGCAGGATTTATATACTTAATGGTAAGGTCCTAGAGAGTGTTCTGGATCAGTGGTGCTAGAAGAGCACAGCAATTCAGGCAGCATCCGACGAGCAGCAAAATCGACGTTTCGGGCAAAAGCCCTTCATCAGGAATAAAGGCAGAGAGCCTGAAGCGTGAAGGGATAAGCTAGAGAAGTGTGGGGATGGGGAGAATGTAGCAGAGAGTACAATAGCTGAGTGGGGGAGGAGATGAAGGTGATAGGTCAGGGAGGAGAGGGTGGAGTGGATAGGTGGAAAAGGAACTACGCAGGTCGGACAAGTCCGGACAGTTCAAGGGGACAGTGCGGGCTGGAAGTTTGAAACTAGGATGAGGTGGGGGAAGGGGAAATGAGGAAACTGTTGAAGTCCACATTGATGCGCTGGGGTTGAAGTGTTCCGAGGCGGAAGATGAGGCGTTCTTCCTCCAGGCGTCTGGTGGTGAGGGAGCGGCGGCGAAGGAGGCCCAGCACCTCCATGTCCTCGGCTGAGTGGGAGGGGGAGTTGAAATGTTGGGCCACTGGGCGGTTTGGTTAATTGGTGGCCCAACATTTCAACTCCCCCTCCCACTCTGCCGAGGACATGGAGGTCCTGGGCCTCCTTCGCCGCCGCCCCCTCACCACCAGACGCCTGGAGGAAGAACGCCTCATCTTCCGCCTCGGAACACTTCAACCCCAGGGCATCAAAGTGCACTTCAACAGCTTCCTCATTTCCCCTTCCCCCACCTCATCCTAGTTTTAAACTTCCAGCCCGCACTGTCCCCTTGACCTGTCCGGACTTGTCCGACCTGCCTAGCTCCTTTTCCACCTATCCACTCCACCCTCTCCTCCCTGACCTATCATCTTCATCTCCTCCCCCACTCACCGATTGTACTCTATGCTACTTTCTCCCCACCCCCACCCTCCTCTAGCTTATCTCTTTACGCTTCAGGCTCACTGCCTTTATTCCTGATGAAGGGCTTTTGCCCGAAACGTCGATTTTGCTGCTCGTCGCATGCTGCCTGAATTGCTGTGCTCTTCTAGCACCACTGATCCAGAATCTGGTTTCCAGCATCTGCAGTCATTGTTTTTACCCTAGAGAGTGTTACTGAGTAAAGAGACCTTGGAGTGCAGGATCAAAGCTCCTTTAAACTGGAGTCGCAGGTAGATAGGATGATGAAGAACACGTTTTGTACGCTTTCCTTTATTGGTCAGAGTATTGAATACAGGAGTTGGGAGGTCATGTTGCCGCATTAAAGGACATTGGTTAGGCCTCGTTTGGAATATTGCGGTCAATTCTGCTCTTCATCGTATGGTGAGGAATTTGTGGAACTTGAAAGGGTTCACAATAGAGTATGAAGATGCTGCCAGGGTTGGAGGTTTCTGAACTATGGGGAGGGGTTGAATGGGCTGGAGCAGTTTCCCCTGAAGAGTCGGAGGCGTATAGAAGTTTAGAAAATAATAAGGGGTATAGATATGGTAAATATCTATTTACCAAGGGTGGAGGAGTCTGGAACTGGAGAGAATAGGTTAAGATTGAAAGAGGAAAAGGGTAAAAGAAACTAAGGCACAACATTTTCAAGCAGAGGGCATATCTATATATCGAATGAGCTGCCAGAGGAACATTTAAAAGGCACGTGGATAGATATATGAATAGGAAGGGTTTCGATTGATATGGGCCGGGTGATGGCAGGTGGGGTTAGATTGGATTGGGATATCTGATCGGCATGGAAGTGGTGGACCGAAGCATCCGTTTCCATGCTGTACATCACTATGACTCTCTGACTATTTCAGCATCTAAAGCATTTTGATGCATCAGAGAAACAGAAAGAGAGAGGGGGGGATTTTCAGAGACAGCAAGAGGTAAAAATGTAAAACAGAGAGAAAGCCAACTCATGTATCTTCAGGAAATAGAAAAAGAGATACAATGATAAAAAGCAGATATGAAAAGGATGTGGAATGGGGAGGAAAGAGAGATGGAGAGAGATTCACGAAGAGGTCTGTGAGCAGATGTACGGATAGGCATGGAGGGAGATCGCGATAGTTAGCGAGAGAAAGAGAGATGCAAACAGATGGTGAATGCGTGAACAGGGATTTCAGGAGAAATGAGAAAACAGACTACAAGGAAATGAAGGGTGGAGCTTTCTTACCGTGACTTGGGGCAGCAATAAATTGCCGATGTGACACTGTTGAAGCACTGGAAGAAATAAATACACAGCAAGCTCAAACAATCAACATCCTGTAGTGATGAGCAAGATCTGTTGCACTGATGTCATTCTGTGTCTAAATGTTAAATGCTAGCTGAAAGAAATACGGAACATCAGCAAAGGAGCAGGATGGACTCCGGTTGATGCAAATTGAACATCCATGGTCAAGGTTGCCTCGTTTGGTTTCTTCTGAGAACCTTTGTCGAGCTCTAACAGCCAGAGTCTATTAGTGATATCTATTGGCGCAAATCCTTCCAGTAGTCCCTTGCTCCATCCGATAGCACAATCCAAAGTGGAGAGTTGAAGCTAATTTTGAAATGCATAAATTAAGCGAAATCTGCTTGAACACACATAGGTTGGGTTCTGCAAAATTCAATGAAAGGACATGGAAGGGAATTATCTTTCAGTTCTCGATTATCAACGCACTGGTGTCCTTGATCTCAGAGTCTGTGTGTTGGTCAGTAATTAACTGATGGCTCTTGATGGGGTCCCACATTTTTGACTGGGCACAGAAAAACACAAAGTGAAACGCGTAGAGCTTTGTGTATCTTTGTCGTCAGAGCTTCATAGCTGAGAGTAAGCAACATTGGCCTTTCTCTCCTGCGGCCTCAAAGAAGCTTCTCCTTTCTGGCTGGGAGGGAAGTTAAAAGGGAAATGCATAGTCATATTGCCTTTAAGCTCAGCCTTTGGACTGGAGACTGCTTCCTCTCCTGCCGCTGGGGAAGTTCGCATCTTCCCTATTGATTAAACTAATCAAGCTCAGAGATTGATGCATTTCACAATGGCGTGGGATTGTGGGCGGAGAGACTGCCATTTCTTAATCGATTACACAGTGTTCGTCAATCAGCTCGATTCGGTGGGACTCATCTCAATATCAGTAGAATTTAAAAACGGGTCTCATGGCTCAGAGATTAACAAAATGGGAAATTGTTGGAGAAACTCAGCAGTTCTGGCAGCACATGTATCTGGTCGGCATGGACAGGTTGGACCGAAGGGTCTGTTTCCATGCTTTACATCTCGATGACTCTGCGACTCTATGTATATATAAAGGTCCCGCATATGAGTCGTTTCTTTCCGGTACTCTCGTTTCCTTCCACAATAAAATATGCGCAAGTTAGGTGACTTGGCCATGCTAAATTGCTTATCCATTGTGGAGTCATGTAGGTTACCTGCATTAGTCATGGGAAATGTACTTCTTAGGCTGATGGATTGTTTTGGGATGGGATACTGATCCGAGATTTGGTGTGGGTTCAGTGGGTCTAATTGTTTGTTTCCACATTGTAGGGTTTCTATGAAAACAGAGTTAATGCTTCAGAGACACATTCAAAAAGGTCTGCTCCCACACCACGGACGTTCAGAGCAACAATGTGTGCCACGTGCATGATGAATTTCACAGATGCACCAAATCTCCTTGACGATCTCTTCACAAGGCCAAGGTCAGATGAATTGCATGGATCTTTCAGGTGAAGACCTCAGGGGATTACGCATCAGGAATATACTATGCCGTGTTTTAAGAGATTGTGATTAAATTGAACTCCACTGGCGCCACATGGCTACCCAGATCGGTGATTCCAGATCTGTCCAGAATCTGCTGCATTTGGCACAATGACTGTACCCAATAACAGAACTATATCCTCAGCGTGGCGGTAATATTTTATTTTCACCAGGACTGTGTGGTCTTCAGTTCTAACAATGGTGGTGTGGAAAGATGTGTGTGAGGCAGGAAGATTTTTCAGAAGGAAGGCAAGGACATATTTTCCTTTCTGCTGGTTCTTTCGTCACGAACTGCAGGCAGAATATGGCTTGCAAACCTCGATCAATTCGACTAGTCATTGGAGAACCCGAGACATTCACGGTGAAAGCGGTTCAAATTAGAAAGCCAGAATAGAATTGATTGTTGAATCTTCTCCAACAGTTTATTCCTGTTGTTTTACGTTGCAGAGGACAAGGATAACACAGTTGGAACGGCAAGATAGGAAAGATTCTGCCTGTGTTTTTGTGACCTCCTCTCTCTCCGATTGTATGAACGAAAAAATCGGGTTTGGACAACGGATATTGCAACGAATTTTCTTGATACTATTTAAAAGCAGTAAGTCAGGGTCATTGGATCCACACAATGGAACACAGTCGGTTTACAGAAGTAACAGTTTGCATCAGTTGGTGCGTCAGAAGGGTCTCACTTCAGATTTATTTACTGTACATCCATTTTCTCTTGCACCAGTATAGCTCAATTTCACAAATCCCACTGTAACGGAGTTCTTGTGGAAGACAAGGGGATCGCTAACAAGTTCCTCTCTGGAGTGCACAAGAGTTGAAGAAACCTGTAAAACAGAAAGATATACTTAAATGATGTCTCCGGCCGGGACAATGTACCTTCCGCGTGTCATCAAACCAGGAAACATGGCGAGTGTAACTGTATCCAGTACTGCCAGTGTGATCCAATAAAGGAGATGGACGGCAGAACTGTGCACAGTACTCCCAATGTGGGCTTATCAAGGGATGTAAAGACGAGAACAGTGCCCAGTGTTGTCAGTGATGTCGTATCAAGGGAGATAGAGACGAGAACTGTCTGAACCTTCCCAATGAGTCTTGGTGAGTTAGTATACGGCGGAGTGGCGTGGACGTCTTGGGTCGAAGGGCCTATTTCCAAACAGTAGGGGTTCTATTAAAAGAATGTTTTCACTGAGACATATTGAGACAGGGACTGTGCACTGTGCTCCCACTGTCGTCGAACTGAGGGATGTGGCGTCGAGAACTATGTACAGTGTGGTCTTACCGAGGGAGATTGAGACATTATCTATGTTCAGGGAACAAAGTATAGTCTAACTAAGGGATATGGCGTGAAGGACAGTGCACAGTGTTTCCAGTTTGGACTAAGTAAGGGAAGTAAGGGAAGTACGCAATTGAGGAGAAAGTGAGGTCTGCAGACGCTGGAGATCAAAGCTGAAACTTTATTGCTGGAACAGCACAGCAGGTCAGGCAGCATCTAGGGAACAGAAGATTCGACGTTTCGGGCACATGCCCTTCTTCAGGAATGAGCAGAGAGTGTTCAGCAGGAGAAGATAAAAGGTAGGGAGGAGGGACTTGGAGGAGGGGCGTTGGAAATGTGATAGGTGGAAAGAGGTCAAGGTGAAGGTGATAGGTCGGAGTAGGGTGGAGGCGGAGAGGTCAAGAAGAAGACTGCAGGTCAGGAAGGCGGTGCCGGACTGGAGGGATCCGGCTGAGACAAGGTGGGGGGAGGGGGGATGAAGAAACTGGTGAAGTCTAAGTTCATCCCCTGTGGTTGGAGGGTTCCCAGTCGGAAGATAAGGCGCTCCTCCTCCGACCGTCGCGTTGTTGTGGTTTGGCGGTGGATGAGTCCAATGACCTGCATATCCTCGGTGGAGTGGGAGGGGGAGTTGAAATGCTGTGCTACAGGGTGATTGGGTTGGTTCATCCGGGTGGCCCAGAGGTGCTCTCTGAATTGCTCCGCAAGTAGGCGGCCTGTCTCCCCAATATAGAGGAGGCCACACCGGCTGCAGCGGATGCAGTAGATAATGTGGGTGGAGGTGCAGGTGAACCTGTGGCGGATATGGAAGTTTCCTTTGGGGCCTTGGAGAGAAGTGAGGGGGGAGGTGTGGGCGCAAGTGTTGCACCTCCTGCGGTTGCAAGGAAAGGTGCCGGGAGTGGAGGTTGGGTTGGTGGGGGGTATGGATCTGACAAGGGAGTCGCGGAGGGAGTGGTCTCTACGGAAAGCTGATAGAGGAGGGGAGGGAAATATATCCTTGGTGGTGGGGTCCGTTTGGAGGTGGCGGAAGTGACGGCGGATGATGCGCTGTACATGGAGATTGGTGGGGTGGTAGGTGAGGACCAGTGGGGTTCTGTCCTGGTGGCGGTTGGAGGGGCGGGGCTTAAGGGCGGAGGAGCGGGAAGTGGAGGAGATGCGGTGGAGGGCATCGTCGATCACGTCGGGGGGGAAATTGCGGTCCTTGAAGAAGGATGCCGTCTGTGTTGTGCGTATTTTGAACTGGTCCTCCTGGGAGCAGATGCGGCGGAGACGAAGGAATTGGGAGAATGGGATGGCGTTTTTACAGGGGGCTGGGTGGGAGGAGGTGTAGTCCAGGTAGCTGTGGGAGTCGGTCGGTTTGTAATAGATGTCCGTGTTGATTCGGTCGTCTGAGATAGAAACAGAAAGGTCTAGGAAGGGGAGGGAGGAGTCCGAGACTGTCCAGGTGAATTTGAGGTCGGGGTGGAAGGTGTTAGTGTAGTGGATGAACTGTTCAACCTCCTCGTGGGAGCACGAGGTAGCGCCGATACAGTCATCAATGTAGCGGAGGAAAAGATGGGGGGTCGGGCCAGTGTAGTTGCGGAAGATGGATTGTTCCACAAACCCTACGAAGAGGCAGGCATAGCTGGGGCCCATGCGGGTGCCCATGGCTACTCCTTTTGTTTGGAGAAAGTGGGAGGATTGGAAAGAAAAGTTGTTCAGGGTGAGGACCAGTTCAGTCAGTCGAAGGAGGGTGTCGGTGGAAGGGTACTGGGTGGTACGGCGGGAAAGGAAGAAGCGGAGTGCTTTGAGTCCTTCGTGATGGGGGATGGAGGTGTACAGGGACTGGATGTCCATGGTGAAGATGAGGCGTTGGGGACCGGGGAAGCGGAAATCCTGGAGGAGGTGGAGGGCGTGGGTGGTGTCACGGATGTAGGTGGGGAGTTCTTGGACTAATGGGGACAGGACGGAGTCAAGGTATGCAGAAGTACACAATTGCTTCTACTGTGACTAAACGAAGGAACATCCAGTCCATCTTTGTGCAAAGTGCTCTCAGTGTCGTGTAACTTAGTGATAAGGAGCCTAGAACGGTTTAAAGTGTTATGCATTTATATTACCAAGGGAAATCGCAGGTATCGCTACGCACAGTTTTCAAAGTAGTGTCACATTGAAGGATATAGTGATCAGAACTGTCCTCAGTGATTTCATTATGAGTTAACCAACGGAAATGTCGATCAGCTCTGTGCACATTCTTTTCTTTCCGCGGGAAAGAAAACTTGTAACATGATTGATTTCAAGGAATATTTGAGGTAATTGATTGCATTTATACGGAGCGTATTCCACAGCTGAATAAAATCCGAAAAATAATGACATACTGTCTGATCTCTTGGATTCATCATCATTAGATGAGTTTGAGTTTCACAATTAGAGTGGCATGCATATCAAGAAATGGTGTCGATAATGAAGGATCGGGGGCGGGGTGGCTCAAAGAGACATTTGAAAACGTTTCTCTTTCAACGTGCAAACATTGATGTTAAGGACATCTCGTTGTTGGATAGTTTTTGTGGGTAAACAATTAAATCGAACAGTTCTTCGAAAATTATCCCAAATGAGACCGTCACTTCATTTCAGAGCAGGGAGGAATGAGAATCTGGGCTGATTGAAAGAAGACAAAAAAAAAGTCAAGTTCCAATACAAATCAGCAAACACTTGAGGAGCTGATGGTACTACAATTCGTTTACATAGAAATGTACCAACCGGGAAAGGAGAACCATGGTCTCGATTCTCCATCTGCAGTGATGGGTTCGACAAGCACCAGGGCGATGAGAAACAAAAGCAGTGATTTCGTCTTTCTCTATAGACTTTCATAGTCATTGTGAGGTGACTGGAACACCGAGGCACTTTATTACAGATGAGTAACTACACTGTAGTTAATAATCACAGTTCAAAATTGAAGATTGGATCCACGCTGTGCTCATTATAATGACATTTCACGAATACCAAATGTAGCTGGAATCAAAGATTAGGCTTTTCTGTCAACAGTTACTTCTCAGTGAACGGAGGAACCTAACTGTTTACTAATTGACGTGGTGAAGGTTCACAGCAAACGTTCACATTGGATATGTACGTATTGTTTATTTTATTTAAGGGAAATATTTGGCCGATCATTCCACTACTGGCTCTTTCAATTCCCACCCAAAGAACTAACAGTGACATTTTGCGCCGAATGGCTAAAGTTCTTCTGCATTTAAATGCATTAATCGCTTCACACCTTTGAACATTATTGCTCAATCAAATATAGCAGCACCGCGTGATGATGCACTAGTGAGAAATGTCATGTTACATTGAACACAAACAAAATGAAGTGAATCAAGCCACAATTCTGCCTGAGATCTGACTCATTCTTGTACGAAGCTCAGCTACGAGCGTGATATTATTAAAGAACAGAATGGGATCTCACGCTTCGTCCCTGTTTCAGGTTACTGCTCCTCTTGGTGAGTGAACTGTCCCATTAACTGTTTCAACGTAGGGCTAAACTCAATGAGCCTGAGGTCAGTATAAACCACAGTGTGTTCTGCCCATTAATAATGATCTTCTGTTCTCCAGCAGGTTACTGTGTCTGTGTGCAGAAGAGGAATGAATGAGGCCTTTTCTCTTTGGGTGTCTGGCACTGGTGTTGGTACTGACTTGAATTGCTGCTGGTGTTGTGCCTTGCTTGATCTTGTTGGGCATTACTTTAGCTCACCGATAGGAACTTCCTGGGAAAAAGAAGACGCCATCCAGGTCCTGACACCTCTTCAAATGCAGCACCATCGTGGTTGATATACTTTCATATCCACTGATGTTCTCTCTCCCTTCCATACCATAGGATCCTAAGAAGTGGGAGCAGAATTTATGCCATTAATCACGTTGAGTCGCTACTGCATTCAATCATGGCTGATATGTTTTCACCTCCTTGCACCTGCTTTCTTTAAGTCCCCTTAATACTCAAATAACTATATATCTCAGTGTTACATATACTATTATGACACACCTTGAACACTTCCGTTACTTAAAACAAACACCCAGAAAACTCAGCTCGGCTCGTATTTTTTAAAAAACTATGAGTGGCAGAGAACTCCCAAATTCCACTGTTTAATGAGAATAATAATAATTTATTGTTTATCTCTTAAAGTGTATATTAAACAACAACTATACACAACTCTAACCCCCTCTCTTAATTGCTTATTATTTGCCTCTAACTCTGTACCATTATACTGATTCAATAAAACACTGATTAAAATATGGAGGAGAAAGTGAGGTCTGCAGATGCTGGAGAGCAAAGTTGAAACTTTATTGCTGGAACAGCACAGCATGTCAGGCAGCATCCAGGGAACAGGAGATTCGACGTTTTGGGCACAGGCCCTTCTTCAGGATTCCTGAAGAAGGGCCTGTGCCCGAAACGTCGAATCTCCTGTTCCCTGGATGCTGCCTGACCTGCTGTGTTGTTCCAGCAATAAAGTTTCAACTGATTAAAATATGTCAACTTAATTGGAATCCATACAGCAAGTGTCGTCTTTAGTGCCTTTCTTCCTTCAGCAGACATATCCCTGGGCTGTCTTAATGCGAATATGTTTCATATGGAAAGGTACCTTTGATAGGGTGTGTTTCAAATGGCACTTGCTCTGTCTGACTGTCAACCTGGCTGCTTTTTTATATGTTCAACACCAGATCCTATTGACAAAACAATTAATTCAAACATGATTGGGTTTTAGTAGACAATAGACAATAGGTGCAGGAGAAGGCGATTCTGCCCTTCGAGCCTGCACCACCATTCTACATGATCATGGCTGATCATCCTTAATCAGTATCCTGTTCCTGCTTTATCTCCACAACCCTTGATGCCACTATCCTTGAGAGCTCTATCCATATCTTTCTTAAATGAATCCAGAGTCCGGGCCTCCACTGCCCTCTGGGGCAGAACATTCCACACATCCACCACTCTCTGGGTGAAGACGTTTCTCCTCAACTCTGTCCGAAATGGTCGACCCCGTATTTTTAAGATGTGTCCTCTGGTCCTGCACTCACCCATCAGCGGAATCATGTTTCCTGCCTCCAGAGTGTCCAATCATTTCATAATCTTATATGTCTCAATCATATCCCCTCTCAGTCTTCTAAACTCAAGGTTGTACAAGCTCAGTCTCTCGAGTCTTTCAGCGTAAGGTGGTCCCAACATTTCAGGAATTGACCTCATGAACCTACGCTGCACTCCCTCAATATTCCGAATGTCTTTCCTCAGATTTGGAGACCAGAACTGCACACAAATTTCAAGGTGTGGTCGCACCAAGGTCCTGTACAACTACAGAAGAACCTCTTTGCTTCTATACTCAATCCCTCTTCTTATGAAGTCCAGCATGCTATTAGCCTTCTTCACTGCCTGCTGTACCTGCATGCTTACCTTCATTGACTGGTGTGCAAGAACACCCAGATCTCTTGGTACTGCTCCTTTACATAAATTGATTCTATTTAGGTAGTAATCTGCCTTCCTGTTTTTGCCACCAAAGTGATCACGATACATTCATCTACATTAAACTGTATCTGCCATGCATCTGACCACTCACCTAACCTGTCCAGGTCGCCCTGCAATCTCCTAACATCCTCCTTACATTTCACCCTGCGACCCACCTTAGTATCATCAGCAAATTTGCTGATGTTATTACTAATACCATCTTTTATATAATTAATATATATTGGAAAAACCTGCAGTTCCAGCACTGATCCCTGCGGGACCCTACTGGTCCCTGCCTGCCATTCCGAAATGGAGCTGTTTCTCACTACCCTTCGTTTCCTGTCAGCCAACCAACTTTCAATCCAAGTTAGTACTTTGCCCCCAACACCACGCGTCCTAATGTTGCTCACTAACATCCTTTGTGGGACTTTAACAAAAGCTTTCTGAAAGTCCAGATGCACTACATCTACGGGATCTCCCTCGACCATCTTCAGAGTTACATCCTCAAAAAATCAAGAAGATTAGTGAAGCATGATTTCCCCTTCATAAATCCATGCTGACTCTGACCTATCCTGTTACTACAATCCAGATGTATCGTAATTCCATACTTTATAATGGACTCCAGCATCTTTCCCAGCACAGAAGTCAGACGAACTGGTCTTTAATTTCCTGCTTTCTTTCTCCCACCATTGTGCAATACTGAGGTCCAAACCGACTTTGAGCAGACCAGCTTTTATTGCTGCTTTTATTGCAAAATGTTGTTTGTGGTAATAGGATGACTGGATTTCAGGAGTTTGCTGGTCATATATCATCCAGGTTAGTTTCATTGTCACCCATTCTCTTTCTCCGATATTCCTGACAGATAAAGTCAAGATGACCAACGTTGACATTGTGAAATGTTTATTAAAAAGCTGCATGTCATTTTTAAGTTGCAACGTGAGCGCCTCAGAGGCAAAAACAACATTCTTATTTTTCCATCAGAATAGAAGTGAACACAGCTGACGAAAAGTAATTCGTCTCAAAGCACTGCTCTCTGCCTATCCAGCAGGAACGCTTTCATTACTCTAACACTTTCTGTTTCAATTACTAAATAATTAATATCGGTTCAATTTTTATCTGAATTGTTTGTGATGTCCGTTTGAGTTGCAGTTATTTCACATCAAACAGACATTTTAATATCACTATGCTAAAAGACTCATTTAATGCATGTTGATATCATTTTTTACACAACTTACGCAGAGTAAACACAAAATGATATTCAACCATTCTGAAGTAGGGTCGCATTTCTTTAAAACGGTCTAGCTGTTTTATCTCCTCGCTAAAGTGCCGGACGTGTTGATTTTGTTCACTCTTTCATATTTTTGTAATGTCACTGAAGATGTCGTTGTACGAATCAAAATTCGCGAGAGACTGCAGTTTGAGTGAATGCGATATTCCAAGTGTAAGAAATATCCAATATCCACCGAGACAGCATTTCAACTCCCCCTCCCACTCCACCGAGACAGCATTTCAACTCCCCCTCCCACTCCACCGAGACAGCATTTCAACTCCCACTCCCACTCCACCGAGGATATGCAGGTCATTGGACTCATCCACCGCCAAACCACAACAACCCGACGGTCGGAGGAGGAGCGTCTTATCTTCCGACTGGGAACCCTCCAACCGCAGGGGATGAACTTGGACTTCACCAGTTTCTTCATCCCCCCTCCCCCCACCTTGTCTCAGCCGGATCCCTCCAGCACGGCACCGCCTTCCTGACCTGCAGTCTTCTTCTTGACCTCTCCGCCTCCATCCTACTCCGACCTATCACCCTCACCTTGACCTCTTTCCACCTATCAAATTCCCAACGCCCCTCCTCCAAGTCCCTCCTCCCTACCTTTTATCTTCTCCTGCTGAACACTCTCTGCTCATTCCTGAAGAAGGGCCTGTGCCCGAAACGTCGAATCTCCTGTTCCCTGGATGCTGCCTGACCTCCTGTGCTGTTCCAGCAATAAAGTTTCAACTTTGATCTCCAGCATCTGCAGACCTCACTTTCTCCTCCAATATCAAACAAGTGAGGCGGAACATCGATTGACTGAGTGTGCATTGTTTCCTAAAGACGCCTTTAATCATGTGAAATTTGTCCTGTCAATTATTGTCATTGATACGCTCTCTCCTATATTGTGCCCACACCTTGCTATATTCTTACGCAGAACTCGACTGAATTGTCAGGACATGTGGATATACCTTACTGAAGTTTATGATTGAACGAGACGGGATTGATGGTTTCATGTAGACGTTCTCGATCTCAATGGCTGCAATGGAATCCTCTATTTTTCATTAACATCAGGTTGTCTGAAGCCTTTGACTGCATTGTGTGCCGTGTTTACTGAACGAGGCGGTCTTCATTCAATAAGTAATTGGGAAAACAGAAAACAATATCCACAGCAAAGGTGCTCTGATAAGTCGAAGAAATGTGAATGGTGAAATGAATCATGTTTCATTTTCTCAGAAACAAGGATGCTTTCTGATGGATAAAGTGTTCAAGTACCACATTGTTGGTTAAACTATTTCTCGACAGAATTGAGTTTGTAGACCTCTATCAAACATATGTTCGAATTAATACACACGGAGATTTTGCCATATTTTTCACTCTGCTCTGAATTTGCCCTGTGTCAGTGCATAAACGCAAATATTTCGAAAGCAAACAAAATACGTCAAGATACTCCCACTTCAGTGGTGATCAATTCAGAGTTTGTGAACTTGCCTCTATACGAAACGGTGCGTGTTATTTTGTTAAGAGCTAAAATCAAGGAATTTGTCAACCAGAGAAAGAGAAAGGTTACTGATATTGAGAATAATACAATGATGCATTTTCTACAGTTCTTCATTTCTGAGGCACTTTGCTTCCCAGTCTTGGAGCTCCGGAGTTCAGTACAGCTTCGATTCGCCAGGACTGCACGTTGGTTAATGAATTAAGCAAGGCAATCAGAACGAAAGGAATCCAAATGGCACAGGCACTGTGAAAACAGACATAATCTGCACCTTCAGAAGAGGGAAAAACTGCTGCCCATGACCGGTAAGCCCACTGTACATTGTTTATAGTTTTCTAAATTTAGTTACGACAAGAGTGACTGCAGTTTTCTTTGTGCAATATTTTATTTTGAAATGTCTGGCAGCAGATCAGACAAGCCGGTCAAATGTGAAAGCAACGATGCACCAAACAGATAATTCGGGAGTGACCATGAACACGTATGTACTGACTCTGCAAACAGGAGTATGGGACAGTAATGACAAAGGAAATTGTTAACTGAAGATGCGATAGAGTATTGTATTGTTGATCAGGTCCAGTATATCTGTTATTGCAATGGTCAACATGTAAACAGTGATACACTTGGAAAGACCACATTTTCTTTGTGAGAATCCAAATTGTGGCCATGTTTGCAATGTGAAGAAAACAACAGTGAATAGCCCAACAATGTCTGATTTCTGCAAATTCGTTATTATTAAAACTTAGCAGAATGGAAATTGAGGAGAAAGTGAGGTCTGCAGATGCTGGAGATCGTTGCTGAAAATGTGTTGCTGGAAAAGCGCAGCAGGTCAGGCAGCATCCAGGGAACAGGAGAATCGACGTTTCGGTCATAAGCCCTTCTTCAGGAATGAGGAAAGTTTCCCGCCGTACCGACCAGTACCCTTCCACTGACACCCTCCTTCGACTGACTGAACTGGTCCTCACCCTGAACAACTTCTCTTTCCAATCCAACCACTTCCTCCAAACGAAAGGAGTAGCCATGGGCACCCGCAGGGGCCCCAGATATGCCTGCCTCTTCGTAGGATATGTGGAACAGTCCATCTTCCGCAACTACACTGGCCCCACCCCCCACCTTTTCCTCCGCTGCATCGATCGGCGCCGCCTCGTGATCCCACGAGGAGGTTGAACAGTTCATCCACTTCACCAACACCTTCCACCCCGACCTCAAATTCACCTGGACAGTCTCAGATTCTTCCCTCCCCTTCCTCAACCTTTCTATTTCTATCTCAGGCGACCGAATCAACACGGACATCTACAACAAACCGACCGACTCCCACAGCTGAAACTTTATTGCTGGAACAGCACAGCAGGTCAGGCAGCATCCAGGGAACAGGAGATTCGACGTTTCGGGCACAGGCCCTTCTTCAGGAAAGGGGCCGTTCCTGAAGAAGGGCCTGTGCCCGAAACGTCGAATCTCCTGTTCCCTGGATGCTGCCTGACCTGCTGTGCTGTTCCAGCAATAAAGTTTCAACTTTGATCTCCAGCATCTGCAGACCTCACTTTCTCCTCGACTCCCACAGCTACCTGGACTACACCTCCTCCCACCCTACCCCGTGTAAAAATGCCATCCCATTTTCCCAATTCCTTCGACTCCGCCGCATCTGTTCCCAGGAGGACCAGTTCCAAAAACGTACAACCCAGATGGCCTCCTTCTTCAAGGACAGCAATTTCCCCCCCGACGTGGTCGACGATGCCCTCGACCGCATCTCTTCCACTTCTCGCTCCTCCGCACTTGAGCCCCGCCCCGCCAACCGCCACCAGGACAGAACCCCACTGGTCCTCACCTACCACCTCACCAATCTCCATGTACAGCGCATCATCCGCCGTCATTTCCGTCACCTCCAAACGGACCCCACCACCAAGGATATATTTCCCTCCCCTCCCCTATCAGCATTCCGTAAAGACCACTCCCTCCGTGACTCCCTCGTCAGATCCACACACCCCACCAACCCAACCTCCACTCCCAGCACCTTCCCCTGCAACCGCAGAAGGTGCAAGACTTGCGCCCACACCTCCCCCCTCACCTCCCTCCAAGGCCCCAAAGGAAACTTCCATATCCGCCACAGATTCACCTGCACCTCCACACACATCATCCATTGCATCCTCTGCACCCGATGTGGCCTCCTCTATATTGGGGAGACAGGCCGGCTACTTGCGGAGCGTTTCAGAGAACACCTCTGGGACACCCGGACCAACCAACCCAACCACCCTGTGGCTCAACACTTCAACTCCCCCTCCCACTCCACCAAGGATATGCAGGTCTTTGGACTCCTCCATCGCCAGACCATAACAAAACGACGGTTGGAGGAAGAGCGCCTCATCTTCCGCCTAGGAACCCTCCAACCACCAGGGATGAACTCGGATTTCACCAGTTTCCTCATTTCCCCTCCCCCCACCTTGTCTCAGTCAAATGCATCGAATTCAGCACCGTCTTCCTAACCTGCAATCTTCTTCCTGACCTCTCCGCCCCCACCCCAGTCTGACCTATCACCCTCACCTTGACCTCTTTCCACCTATCACATTTCCGACGCCCCTCCCCCAAGTCCCTCCTCCCTACCTTTTATCTTAGCCTGCTGGACAAACTTTCCTCATTCATGAAGAAGGGCTTATGCCAGAAACGTCGATTCTCCTGTTCCCTGGATGCTGCCTGACCTGCTGCGCTTTTCCAGCAACACATTTTCAGGATGGAAATTGGTATGTTGACTCAATATACGAAAATGCAGAAGGAGAGATGACAGGGTTCAACACTGTGAGAGTATATTGACTTATCAGGCTGTCTTGTGGGACGGTGGCAGAGCCCGTTGCCAGGGAGTGAGAAACATTGGGTCATGTCCTGCCTCCTTCAGACGTTTCTAAAAATATCTTTGAACAAGTTGAATAGGAAAAAACGGTTAAACATATCAACTTAACAGGAATAGCTACAGCTGCAAGTAGAAGGTTATAAAACTCTTTCACGAGCAGAATTGCAGACTTCCCCATTTTGTGTGAGAGTGAATGATTACTGGAGATAGTGTAGTACTCTGAGTAGCCACAGCCGTGGCAATGGAAGGGAATCTATATTTATACATGCATCATTTCTCCGGGGAGCCAGTCAATTGCATGAATCACAGTTATTAAAAAAATAAAGTCAGGAAAGATTTCTTTTGGCTGGACCAGTAGATCGAAAGAAATAGTAATTTGAAATGCAAAAAATAAGTATGGTTTCTTACGACCGAAGCAGCAATGGGAATTTTTTTCAATTGCATTACACTCTCAATATTTGTGGCTGACTTCTGGTGCCCCAAATCCAAGTGCATTATAACCTTCTGAGCTATCTAAGGTGTTCCTTTCCTGCATCTTGAGAACCTCCCACTGTGGTGGTTGTTCTTGCTACGAACTCCGAATCTTCCCATGTCCCTACATTCACTCGGCCATGTCGGTCTCAGTGTTTCAGGAAAGCTGGCGATATTACTGTTCTCTGGGCTATATCGTCTTCTCCTGTGCATCAGGAACGCTTTATGCATCTTCGTCAATTGTTTTCTGTTTTGTCCATGGCGACGAACTAACAACTGAGTGTTTGAGATATTGGGCGACTCACCGCCTCTGATAGTTGCTCAGGGCCTAAAAGTGTACATTCAGTCTTATGGATAAGTGAATATATTCTGATATTTTGATTTTGCATTTTTATACTCACTGTCTCCCCATCGCAGTTATTACTTTGCCTATTCATTGCAGCTTCCCAAACAAAATGCAGAGAATGAACAGTTGGTCCAGCTGGCTATGCAATGCTGTAGGTTTTTTATTCTGTGATATTTCTGCTTTCAAAATATGAACCATCCTCCGTGAATCTCAGAGTATTCAACAGAAAAGTTCATGAATGCACGAAGTGAATTCTTTGCAAGATCTCTCCACACTAAAGTTGATATCAGCTCACAACCTGTCTGGTCGCATAAGATTCTAGGGAGAAACAAATCGATGGTCATGTTATTTGACTCACAGAAAAATCCTACTGAGGAAGGTTTCAGTTGCTGTAGTCATCGCGAAAAGATATATATTAACTCACATAGCAAACACCACTAACGTCTTCTGTCATTAAATTCGTTGATTGCTCAATTTCTTCCCTATCTGTAAGCAATATTTTCTCTCAAAGCTGTCTTTTATTGCACGAGACGGCATCTTATTATCATAATAAGATGTCGTCTTGTGCAATAAAAGACATCTTTGAGAGAAAATATTGCTTACAGATGGGGATCAAATCTGCAAGTACGAAATGTTTGTGAACTAATCACACATCTTCAAATATTACCAAGTCACTTAATACTTCTGCAAATGCAAAACTACAAAAAAGGTCATGGAGACTCTGTTTGTTTACCAGACTTATTCGTCCATCAGCTTTTTCTCAGCCATTCTTCCAGTGCTGCTGTGTTTGCATCACTCCTGCATCTTTCTGTACGGCCAGAAGCCCTCAAAATATTTTACAACCTGGACCGTCAATTTTTCCAGTTCTTTTAGGCAGATGACGCATGGATATTGTAGGATTAATGCAGCTGGACCAACCGCTTCATTTGGAAGAAAAGTGAATGTATTTGCAAGATTATCACATGGCAGACAAACTAAGCAGATTAGAATGGGAAATGTCTGATCGGATCTGAAAACCCGACAGATTATCCCAACTTAATGAAGCTGGTCCAAATGCCTGCAACAATCCCGTAGAACACGCCTTTACAAACAAAGAGAAAGAAGAATCAAAGACAGGTGTGTTTTTCAGGAGTGATGTCAGACAGAGGGAGGATCAGCATGGATCTACCTCTTTGGGTCCAGCAGCTTCAGAACTGTCCGCTTGAAAAAAAAGAATCAACGGGAGACCAACTCAATTGGGAGAACTGGCCACTCCTCTTTCATTGGGCAAGTGTACTTCTTCAACTTGAATGCCTTTAGTCTAAGGCAGTTTCGGTTGGCTATAAACAAATTGGCCTAAAGCACTTTAAACCTCGACACCCGAGAAACTGTGTATTTACCACCTCTCTGAGAAAACACAAGGGAAACATAACCTTGTTAAGAAATGGCATCATCACACATCTCTTAGCTCACTGAATTCTGATATTCCGGGATCCCTACGTGCCAATTCATTCAGGCAAGAATTCTTTCCCAGTTCCACAAAGTATTTCACCCACTTGCAACACTCGAACTGCACCTGGACTGCTCCCTCTGACCTTTCATCAGTAATCGACCTCTTCATTGCAATCTTTTAACTTCACATTCGTCGCCTCAGGTTGCCTGTTCCCCGTTCTCCATTCTAGACTATCTCCATCTGAACTGACTGCATTCTGTGCTCTCAGATCCAACCCTACTATTTTCTTAGCATTGTCACTAGGCGTGCTGCGGTTAATGTCTGGCCTACTGAACAAACATTACAGAAGCTCGACGTTAGCTTTTGGATAGTGTCTGCCTTCTCCAATTGGACAGTGACTCCACCATGGAACATCAGACCATAGCGTCAACAACAGTCAGTAAAAATAGTTCATCCAGTGATCTCCTGTCCACTGCTTCCATGCTCTTAGCCTCCAACTCCGTTAAAGCCCGCTTCTGCCTCATCTTTGTGAGGTACATGTGACATTCATCATTGCGGTCCGACTCCGGTCCCACCCAGAAATCTATCTGTGAGGTGTCCACGACATCATCAGTACTGCTTCTCTCTCTCATTGGGAATTGTAAAGGTTTACCTATTTTGCTTCTAATTTCTACCCTTTCTTACCTTCAGGTGGTCCACCTCTGACCTGGTCGCTTCCCATCGTCGAAAACTCTATTTAAATTTATGATTCTGTTCGCCGAGCCAGGGGACGAAACGTTTGCAACAAAAACTTCCAGCTCGGCGAACAGAACCACAACAATGAGCACCCGAGCTACAAATCTTCGCACAAACTTTTAATTTATGACGACAGATTGTTCACTAGTAACCAGTACGAGCCCACTGACATGCACAGTTACCGTAACTGTCTTTCCTCACTCACTGCATATAATAAATACGCTATTCCATTCTCCAATTCCTCCATCTCTGTTGCATCATTTCTGATGATGTCACCTTCGACAAGAAGGCCTTACGGAGTGTGCATATTTATCGTCAACCTAGAATTCCTCAGCACTGCAGCTGGGGTCCAGATCTGACTTTCTCTCACTTCAACCTTATTACCTTTCTGCTTGCCCGACAGGATCGATAGAGTTTGCCTTGTCCTCACTCACCAGCATAAACATCAAGAGGAGATTTCACGCCGTTTTCGCCACGTCAGCGGGTTGTCACCACTTGTCACATGTTCACCTCCGGTCCCTTGTTAGCCTTCCGCAAGGAAGATCGACTCTGTTATTGTCATTTTGTCATTTTTTAAAAAGCTAGCTCGTGAAGGCAGAGGTGCCGCTGAGACTAGGAAAAGCCTAGTTTAACATTGGCAGGGGAAAGGTCGGTTTTCCCAGTTCAGGTTACTTCTCGTTTGGTTCAGAGGTGGCAGTCACTCGAATCTTTCGCTCATTTTTACAAACAAGCACCATTAAAGTGTCCAAAGGTTTTGGTTCTGAACATGATTTCTTGAACAGGGCAGAGTGAGAATGAAAGGGGTTAAACGAACAAACTATAAACTGCTGCAGAGCTGTTCAAAGAAACCCTGCTCTCTCACGTGCTCTGTTCTCCAGTCCACATACAGACATCGAATTCAATGATTTTCATCTGTCTTTTGTGTCTTTTGTGTGACGTTTGTGGGAGTACGCGTGCGTGTGCGTGTGCGTGTGCGCGTGTGTGTGTATGTGTTTGTGTGTGGATGTATGTGAGTGGATGTGTTTGTGTGTGCTTGTGTCTGGATGTGGGTGTGTGAGTGCTTGTGTGTGTGGTGTTTCCGCTGATAAGTGCGAGTGTATGTGGTTGTGTGTGTATGTGTGTATGTGGAAAGTCTGCCTGGGTATGTCTGTGTGTGCGTGAGTGTGTATGTTTTGTGTGTGCGGATGCATCTGTATGCAATGTATGCATGCGTAAGCCCGAGCATGTGTTTGCCTGTGACGGTGTGTGAGAGCGCGTGCATGCGTTTGAATGTGTGTTGTGTGTGCATGTGTATGTGTGTATATGTGTGTTGTGTGTGCATGTGTATGTGTGTATGTGTATGTGTGTGTGTGTGTGTGTGAATGTTCGTGTGTGTGTGTTTGTTTTCCGCTCTCTCTGTCCTTTTTTTAATCTCGCCAGTTTCAGGCTGAGTAACAGTTCAGGTTCGATGGGCCGATTGGCCTCATTCAACTGCCAGTTTCGATGCTTCCTGAAAATTGCCATATCAAAGAAATAGCAAAGAACTGAAACATTTCCAGGAGTCCAAAGACGAAGAAGAATATTTGCTACATGTTCTGGTCAGGTCCTCCGAGACTGGACAGGACAAAGGGGAAAATGAATCAGACACTAATTGCAATCCCAGGTCCACGGGTATGATCTCCAAAAGCCCCACAGCAAGGGTCAAATGAGAAGTTGAAGCCTCCATCCGGGTACCCGGAAGAGAGCAGTAATAAACGGACTGATATCGAGCAAAGAATCCAATGTCTCTCACCCAGTCTCTCTCACTCTGACTTGCATCATTTGCCCATTCTATCACTTTATGTATCGCCTACTCTTTCGTCTTTCACTTATCTTTCTCTGACCTTCTGTCTCCCTCTTTAATTGGTCATTCACTATGCCTTTCTCTCTGTCTGTCACTATTTGTCTGTTGGAGAGAGTGAGGTCTACAAATGATGAACATCTGTATGGAGTTTGCACGTTCTCACCGTGTCTGCGAGGGTTTCCTCTCGGTGCTCCGGTTTCCTCCCACAGTCCAAAAGATGTGCAGGTCAGGTGAATTGGCCATGCTAAATTGGCCGTAGTGTTAGGTAAGGGGTAAATGTAGCGGTATGGGTGGGTTGCGCTTCAGCGGGTCGGTGTGGACTTGTTGGGCCGAAGGGCCTGTTTCCACACTGTAATGTAATGTAATCTAATCAGAATTCAGTGTGCATTGCTGAAAAAGGCACAGCATGTCAGGCAGCCTCCAGAGAACAGAGAAATCGACATTTCGGCTCGGAGCCCTCAGGAATGAGACTGTGAGCCTCGGGGATGCAGAGATAAATGGGAGGGAGTTGGAGCTGAGGAGAAGGTAGTTGAAAGTGCAATAGTTAGATGGAGTTGGGGGAAAAGAAGGTGGTGCGGATGGGTGTAAAGGAAGATTGACACGTGGGACAAGTCACGAGGGCTTTGCTGAACTGGACGTTTGGAACTGGGGTAAGGTTGGGGCAGGGAAAATGAGGAAACAGATGAAATCCAGATTGATGCCCTCGGTTTGATTGGTCCTGAGGCAGAATATAAGGTGTTCTTTTTCCAGGCGTCGGGTGGTGAGGGAGTGGCGATGGAGAAGGCCCAGGACCCGCATATTCCCGGCAGAGTGGGATGGGGCGTTGAAATGTTCGGCCACAGGTTGGTGCGTTTCATTGGTGCGGGTCTCCCAGAGATGTTTTCTAAAGAACTCTGCGAGAAGGCGCCCAGTCTTTCCAATGTGGAGGAGACTGCGTCGTTAGCACGGAATACACTAAATGACGTGTGGAACTGCAGATAAAACTTTGATGGATGTGCAAGGCTCTTCTGCGGCCTTGGACGGAGCTAAGGAGGGTGGTATGGTAGGAGGTTTTTCAATTCCTGCGGTGGCAGGGGACTGTGCCAGGAGTGGAGTTTAGCTTATTAGGAAGCATGGACCTGACAATTTAGTCGCGGAGGGAATGGTATTTACAGAACGCAGATAGCGGTATGGAGGGAAATATATCCCTGGTGGTGGGGTCCATTTGTATGTGGCGGAAATAGCCGTGGGTGATGCGAGTTATGTGGACGTTAGTGAACTGAAAGTGAATACGGGGGTTCTTCTGTCCTTGTTGCGGTTTGAGGGGTGGGCGTCGAGAGCACAGATACGGGTGGTTGATGAGATGCTGTGGAGGGCATCATCAAACACATGGGAGATGAAATATGAGCCTTCAAAGAATGAGGTCATCTGTTGTGTTCTGTGGTGGAACGGGTCCTGCTGGGAGCAGATGCGGCAGAGGTGGAGGAATTGGAAATACCGAATAGCATTTTTGAAGGAGCGAGAGTGGGATGAGGTATAATTCACGAACCTGTGGTTGCCGTTGTGTCTGTAAAAACTGTCAGTGTTCAGGGCGCCCTCACGGATGGGTCTAGGAATGGGAAGCAGATGTCAGAGGTAGTCCAGGTGAATTTGAGGTTGGGGTAGAATGCGTTGATGAAGTTGATGAACTGTTTGACCACCTCACGGTAGCACGAGATGGCGCCAATGCAGTCATCAATGTCGCAGAGGAAGAGGTGGCCAGTGTTACCGGTGTAACTCCGGAAGATGGGCTATTCTATGCAGCTGACGAAGAGACAGGTATAGCTGGGGCCCATGCTGATGCACAGGGCTACCCCTTTCGTCTGGAGGAAATGGGAGGATTGGAAGGAGAAATTGTTGAGTGTGAGGACCAATTCAGCCAAACGATTGAGTGTGTCAGTGAAAGTATTCTGGCTGTGGGGTCTGGAGAGGAAGAAACGGAAGGTTTGGAGGCCCTAGTCATGGCGTTACGTGGGACATCAGTCCATGGTGAAGATGAGGTGTTAGGGGCCGGGGTCATGGAAGTCTTGGAGGAGATAGAGGGCATGTGTTATGTCCCTTACATCTTTTTGTTTCTTTCCCTGTTTCTCTTTGTCGTTCCCACATTTTCTCTCCATATCTCTTTCTCTGCTCCTCACATAATGTGTCTTGAGCTCAACGTCTGTCTACCTGTCTCTGTGTGAAACTCTGTATCTCTTATATGTCACTCTATCTCTCTGACTCGGTCTTCTGTTCGGTTTCTCTCACTTTGTTTCTGTTTGCCTTGGATCACCATCCATCAGAATTCATTGCAGACTCTAATCACACTGATTTTGAACTTTGATTCCAGATTCTCCATTGCAGGTCGTTTCTCCAACTGTTTTTCAATTGCGCTTGTAAACCTTCTTGACTCAGACACTTGAATAGAACACCCTACTTAACATTGTTTGCTTGAGGACTGACAGTTCATGTCTGATGTCTCTTCCTGCACAGTGCTATTCAGCATTGGGGTGCTGCAATAAGTGCTTCTGCACAAGATCATTCCCAATACGCAGGAACCGAGTTGTTCCGAACTGAATACGTTTAAAACAAGATGAGCGAGCCCTCCTTTCTCGGATTAAGGAACTTGAAATATTGACTCTGCGATCGTGCTTCAGAATAGTACAATGTCAAGTGAGATGGGGTGCAAACATGGAGTGACTCTCCTCGCGATACCTACATATTGTTAATTCAACGCTGTCCCACTTTGACAAAGGGCTGATTGTGTAACATCTCTGGACTTTAGTTGATTCCGTATGAAGATAGAGAAGGAAGAGCTTCACTGGTTTGAATATGTTCCACAAGCCTTCCTTATTTCATTAATATTTGATACAATCTGAGTATGCGCCATCTTAGTATCTACACACTTCAAAATCTGCATCTGAATTTCAGTGGATCAAACTGCTGATCATGATCCCCATTCCTACACAGGGCCCCAGAAAGATGTCTATAAAAAGATTTGGGAAATGCATGTGCTCCTTGTGGAGAACGATCTCAAAGTGGCTGTGAACACAGAAGCAGAAGTAGGCCATTCGGCCGATCAAATTGCTCAGCCATTCAATGTGTCGTGGTTCATCTGATCATCCTTGCCACCAGATTCAGCTTTTACCCGTTAACCCACGATTCACTTCCTGATTAAAAATCTGTCTCTGCATCTCAGCCTTGAATATACTGACTGGCCTCGACTCGACTCCTCCTTGTGGTAAACAATTCCATAGATTCACGCACCTGGGACACAGCCCCTCCAACAGTCTTGTACTCCTTTAACACTGCCCCCCTAACATCCCCCGAAAGTGCTCACTACTTCAACACTGAATCTCCGAAAGTCCAGTACTCCGTCAGCACTTACCTTCCGACAGTGTGCCACTCATTCAGCTCTGATCCTGTGACAGGGCCCACTCCTTCAGCAATGACCCTCCGACTGAGGAGCTCCCTCAGCGTTAATCCTCTGACAAGACTGCACTCCTTCAGCACTGAACTTCCGATAGTTCGGAGCTCCCTCAGCACTGACCCTCCACAGTGCAGAGCTCCCTCAGCACTGACCGTCTGATGGTGTGTTACTCTCTCGGAACTGACCTTTTTCCAGTGTGGCACTGTTGTAACACTGCCTTTGCGACAATGGAACTCCCTCAGCGTTGACACTCCAGCAATGCAACACTCCCTCAACACAAACCCTCTGGAAGAGCCCACTTGCTCAACAACGAGCTTCTAACAATGCCCACAATCTCAGCGCTGACCATGCAATAGTGCTTGCCTCCTCAACACTAAGTCTCTGACAGGTCAGCGCTGACCCTCTGACAGAGTCCACTTCGTTCCCAACAACTATGTGACAGTCCTTTCTCCCTGGCACTCTGACAGTGCCCTCTTCCTTAGTACTGACTGTTCAACGGTGCGAAGGTTTGCTGACACACCGCCCCTCTGATGGAACAGAACATCTCTCGAGATCGTGATGAGCATGTCCTTCGTGTTGGGGCTGATGAGACGAATCAATGCTGTTGCTTGAATCTGTAAGTTTGGCACTGAGCGATAACACGGTTATTGTAACGGAAAACTAGAAGCAAGATATCATCGAGGGCATTTCTACTTACTGATTGCCCCTCCATACCACCACCGCCCAGCCCGACCCCAAACTCTCCGCGTAACGGTGAGAACACCCTGATTCCAGTAAGAAATACGAGTCAGACAAGATGCAGTGATCAATGCATAGAGCTTTATTCTAATGTTTTCGGAAGCAGTGGGTAATAATCCGAACGATTCGATGGAATTGAGCAGAACCCAATCTTAGATATGGCAGCGAGCATCAGTCGGATCTCAGTCATGCCTCTCTCTGCGACACACTCTGTGTTCTCATCCTCAGTTTTCCAAACAGCAGAACATGCTAGGGACGCATAATCCTTTCAGTGTAGTCTCACATACGCTACAGTAGATATGCTTACACGTTGGTCCTGAACGTTGACATCCGTTGTAGAAACCTGGAAAATAGAAAACATTACTTTGATGATTCATTATTATAAACAGTCAGTGCTCAAAATAGGCCGAAGCAAGGATACATCGAAGAGAACAGTGCAGTGTAATCTAATAGAGGAATATTGAAAGCGGAATTAACCAGCGTGCTCTACGTGTGCACCAATGGAAGGATGTAGCAAAGGGAACTCTGAAGTTACATCTGACAGAGGATCATGGAGATCCAGGACTGTACACAGAAATCCAAGTGTGATCTCGCCGACCGATACGGAGACCAGAAATGTGCTTCGTGCTTAATTTTTGCTGGAAGTGAGGGATATGGAGAGCAGAACTGCGTGCTGAATTCCCAAAGTGGTCTAAGTGTGTGGTGTGCAGATCAGAATTCTGTGCAATGCTCTAAATCTTTTCGACTGAGGGAAATGGAAACTGGAATTGTGCTCAATCGTCAGAATATTGTATACTACGATAAGATCTCCGTTCATTCATTTAACTCCAAATAATGCATGCTCAATCTACTTAACCACGGCTTTGACGATGGTTCCTCCATGCTCGGGCCAAGTAGTCGATCCTTTATGTACTGCTTCTAAAGCCAATCTGTATTCACGTGGTTAAATAGAGTTAAACAATGCAGCCATGTCCAGCTGTGGTTTAACCAGTGCATTGCACGATTTCAGCAAAACCACACGAATTATACACGACATCCCCTTTGAAATAAAACTCACATTCCAGTTGCGGTCCCTCGTAAACATTACACTTCAATATTATATTTTCGAAATTCATGGATGGATCCCCGCTAATCATCCGGTACCAGAATGTTCTGCATTCTTTCTCAACTTTATAACATTGACCAACTCTATTTTTCCTGTCAAAATGCATTCACATAGCTTCCCTATGTCCCTCTGAAGTCGCTTTACATGATCCAAACGATTTGTCTTCCAGACTATCATAATGTCATCGCAAACTTGGTTTTGGTGCATTCGCCTCCCTCGTTCAAGTGATTAATTTAGACTTGCAGCCCAAGAACTGATCCCTGTGTCAGTCCCCGAGTTATAGTGTGCCACCATGAAATTATCTCCTTGTCTCCACTCTCTGCTTTTTATTATTTAGCCATATCTTTGATTAGTTCTAAGGTACTATCTCCAACATCTCTTTCTGTAATCTTATTAAACATCTTAAAGTGTATCCAATGATTTCTGCAAACATTATTTTCAAAAAAACAAGTTAAGGAATACGTCAGCAGCATTACAAGCTTATTTTAAGGGTCTCGGGAGCGATACATTAACAGGAGATGCACCGTTATGCGAAACGGAAACAAAGTTTACAGTTCAAATAAAATCTTTAGTGTGGAGACAATGGCAACTCTTTGTGGAGAGGTGATAAATTTTTCGATTATTGCTGCAGTTAAATGGATGAAACTTTCTAATCGCTGGAAATACATCTACGTGACAATACTTCTGCTGTGTAAGACAGTTGTTTGCTGTCTTTGCGTTAAAATATTATGTTGCTGTATTTTCTTGAACCCACACTGGCAGCCACTGATGAACCTATTCATTCACAGGCTTCGATGGTAGTACAAAGAAAATAATGTAACCTTTATGACCCATCAAGCCAGGTTTCAGTGTGGGACCTTACATTTTCTGGATGACCAGAAGCTGGGATCATTTCAATTTGGAAAATAGAAATTTGAACATTACTCTGAGTGAAGTAAGACTGTGCGGAGCATAATGTTGGGAGGACCGTGCAGCTTCTAATTGAGGAGATTATGGCAAAAAAATGTCCTGTGGTGCGTCATAGGACCATGTGACCAAAATGTTCATGGGGCACGTAACCAGCTCATGGGACTGGTGACCATGATTTGTCTCAAAATTATTTTGTTTGCAGCAATGTTTTAAAGGAGGAGCGACAGAGAGAGATGGAGACAGCCGCCTGCTAGTGAGACACTGAGCGCAAAAATAGAGAGATAAGCAGATAGAGACAGAGAGGGAGACAGAGTGCAACAGAGAAAGAAAGAGTAAGACGTGAAAGGCAAATGTCGAGATAGAGATACAGATGGAACTGGGGACAGGGAAAAATTTAAATAGAGAGAGAGGGTAGAGATGTGCATACACAGAGAAGGAGAGAGAAAGAGAGAAGGCGATAGTGAAGAAAGGAGAGAAGCAGAGCGAGAGAGAAAGACAGAGACATATATTGACAAAAAGTGGTGGACACGAGGGGATTCTGAAATCTGAGATCAGCATAGTAGATGGCTTATTGGCAAATTGGTTAATACCCTACTAGGAACATCAGGCCTGAATTTGAGGAGCACAGACATCTTGATATGGATTTCAGGCAGAGCAGCTAGGGCTATGAAGGCAATTGTAAACATGTGTGCACTTTACTCAACCGGTCTTCAGTTGGTAGTATGTCGATGGCAATACAAGGACATAAAGTTAGCTCTTTGGTGGGATAACGTTTCGGAATAACAGAGACCTTATTGAAACGCAAAATTCAAAGGGGCACTTGGCAGGAGAAATGTGGAGAAGGTTTTTTCCCCTCGTGGGACAGTCCAGGACCAGACAGCATCATCTCATAATTATAGGACAATGATTAAAAACCACTTGAAAAGATGAGGAGGATTTTTGTCTTTCTAACTGGAATTAACGCATGGAACTAGTACGGAGAGCCGTGGAGGTTTGGTCATTCAGTAATTCAAGACTCTGAGGGAGACTTATAATCAGGAAGGAATTCAAGGGTCATGGGTAAATGACCCTAGAATAGAGCAGAGCATGATCGGATCCAGCACTTAAATGGCTGAGCACAAACATGGGACTGAAAAGCTTAATTCAGCCTCTATACCCTATATCCTGTGACCTTATAAAGTTACAGTTTACAGTTGTCTTCCAGTGGGAACGAATGAGCTTTGAACAGAGGTAACATGAAGATTTAAAGGCAGCGTCAGACCGCCCCGTGCTATTTTGCTGCTCCTTCTCATTTCTTTTAAATTAAACACTTCCTGGAGGTTTTGACTGAACCTGCCTCCAGAGCCAATGTCCCTGATTCTCTTAGCCAAAAGTTTTAATTTCCTTGCCACCATACCGCGTGTGGCCTCCCTCTCTTTAAATCCCGCTTAAGAATACAGAGCTTACAGTGATCCACGAATGGAGAGCTCGGAAGGTTTTGATAGTGATGGGTTTTTAGACCTTTCCAGTAACGATATGAGACGCTGCATTAAAAAACTGAAAGCAGTCCTGAACCAAACAACTGGCAGAACAGGCTTAACGGGCAGAATGGCCTCCTCTGCATCGTCCCTGTCCATACAACGAGAGTGGATTCTGCGATTTGAACTGACCTGCCAAAAAAAGGCTTCTTCACAATTCCCTGTCAGCAGTGTTGGGCTGTGCCAGCGCGAAGCCAACAAGAATCCATATCAGAGATGTCCACATCATCAGACTTGCTGCTCCAAGCTACAATGAGCAGTGTGGCCCACTGCTGATGTTTATATGGACTCAAGAGAGTCTGCTGGGGTTAATCATCACACATGTATGTTCGGATATGCAAAGAAACAACACAAACACAAACACACGAAGACATGCATGCGTGCGTGCGCGCGCGCATACACACACACACGGACACAAACAAACACACAGATACTGACAGGCACACACACACACGTGCATACCCATCCTTTCAAGCTCACACACAGGAACACATGCACACATACACACCGAACGATACACACACAAATACACACACAAGCACCTCCACCCACACATCCACACACAAGTTCACACACACACACACACCCACACAGGCACACACATTCACAGGCAATCACATGCACCAACACAGAGAATCAGCCTCACATACGCACGTAAGTATCCACACACACACATGCACGCACACATACATACAAACACATCCATTCACATATACCCAAACACAGCCACACACTCACACCCACAATAACATAAAACGCCACACACACAGCCAACAACACCCACACATGCACGCACACACACAAGTGCACACACTACCACACACACACGCACCCACATCCTGAGATCCACACATAAACATACATACATACCCCAAAACACACAGATACACACACATGCAGACCTATGCATATTGATACCCACTCACAACTACACACATACGCATCCACACCCACACACTTACATACATATGCACACACTCTTTCACACACGAAAGCCCCCTCACTCACCCACACACACGTATGCAACCACTTACACACACAGATACTCCCATCAACGCATCAATTCCCCAGTCCACACACACATACATTATGCATGTACATGCACACTCTCTCTCACACAATCGCACACACACAAAGACACAAACACGATTAACACAGAAACACACGAACGCAATAACATCAACACACACACCTACACCCACCCATACCCACACACACCAACACCCACACCTGCACACCGACATATACCAACACACACTCGCCCACAGCCTCACACACGCATAGACAAGCCCCCACACAGACAAAAACGCATACCCACAGACACATATCCACACACACAGACATCCACATGCCCTCCCACCCATGCACACACACGCACGTGTGCGCGCAAGCACGCATAAACACATAAACACACACACACACACACACACACACACACACATGTTGGGCACATCAAAATGGTAGATTAATCACTCATACTACCTAGGATTGGAGACAAACGGTAAATTGGCTCTGACAACATATTTCTTTTCATTCAGCACGGTTATGCAAATATATTCTCTCTCTGTCTCTCTCTGTCTTTCGCTCGCTCGCTCGCGCTCTCTCTCTCTCATTTTCTCCCTCCCCTCTTCTCCTACTCACACACACTCACACTGACTCGCACAGCCTGACTTACACACAGGCTCACTCATAAACTCAAACTGACACAAACACAAACTCTCACAGTTAGACATACAGTCTCTCCCACTTGTTCACAGACACATATATTCTCCCCTCGCAGTTACACACACAGATTCATATGCTCCCTCATGCATCCACATATTCTTTATCTATCATTCACTCACATACATATATACAGACGCACACAGTCTCTTGTAGACTGCCACACGTGCACGCATATTTTCACACTCAAACGAATCATTTCTCCATCTTGCACCAAAAACATTCTTTCTCTTTCACTCTCTTACATATACACACAGACTCGCAAACTCCTACAGTTACACTCACTACTTCAGACATGCAGGGAAATTGCACACACGGAGATTGCCTTTCTCACAAAAACATTCTCTCTCGCACTCATATGCATGCTATCGCTCCCCACAAAGTACACACTGACATCTAAAACATCTTATATACACTAGCTCATACATACATTCGCTTACTCACACATGGATTTTTTCTCGGATAGGGATTCGATTTGTCTCGCTTGCACATACACGCTCAGTCATACACACTTTCCCTCACGCACACAATCTCTCGGTCAGACAAACACATTCTCTCACGCGCATAGTCACTCTCGCTGTCTATCACACACACATTTTCTGTCTTCCGCACACAGTGGAAGCATTAACTTCCAATGGCATTACTATTGCTTGTTTCCATAATATGAAAGTTCCAGGGGTAACTGCTAACTAGAAATGAACTAAATCAATACGGTGGATACAAGGGCAGGTGAGAGACTGAATACCCTGTAACAAGTAACTCACATGCTTACTCACTTTTTCCCTCCACCGGCAAAGCCTGTCCACTATCGCCAAAGCACCAGTTAACAGTGTGATGGGAAAACTCCCAACTTGTTTGAATGGTTGTGTCTTCGACAACACACGAGAAGTTTCCACAATAAAGATTTTGATCCCTTGTCAATACTACCAATTTTTGTTCTCCTCGCTATTGAAACCTCCACATTTTAACATTCTCGTAAACTTGAATTGAACAGGAGTTAGAGAGCTCCCATTTGTATCCAGGAACAAACAATGGCCCCATTGACAAATCTCACCAAAAACAGACATTCAGTCATTATTTCACCGATGTTTCATTTACAGGATTTGCAGCATTCACATCATCTCAATTGCCTTATCAAGACTTTGAGACATCCTGGGACTGAATAAAATTCTTTTCCTTCGTACTCTTCCCGCAATTTTCTCTTTCCACAGTTTTCACGCTGTCTCCTCTTCCTTTCTTACTTTTATCTTTTTCTCCCACTCCAGCTGTCCAGCAGATTTCCAAGTTGAATCACGGCTCCGTTCTGTATGCTGGGCCCATCCTGCCTTCCAGCGTATTCTTCCCACCTCTTAGCAACAAAAGTTAAAAATGCTGTCACTATAATCAGTGAAGATGAGAAGAATGAGAGATCATATTGTTGAAGCAAATAAATAATTCTACAGCTGCTTGACAGGGTAGAAGCTTAGAGGATGTTTCCACTTCCTGGGAGAGTTTATGAGCAGAAGACATCGTCTTAGAACAAAGGCACGCAATTTTAAAACTGAAATAAATTTCCTGCAATTGTCTCTCTGAGTGTTGAGAAACATTTGAACTCTTTATGGGGTGGTAGGAGTGAGCGGTCAGAATCCTTGTATATATTTAAGACTGAGAGAGATTGGTTCTTCAGCAATCGGGCCATCGAGAGATACATGAGAAGGGACAGAAATCAGACGTGAGGAATTTCTGATCAGCCGTGATCCTATTAAAATGTCGATATCTGCCTTTATTTCGAACAGGCTTATTGTCTCCTCTTTTACTAATGCTATTTCTCCATATCTCTCCTTCCCTTGTTCCATCTCCCTGGTTTCACTCGCGGCCAGGTGATAAAATATTTCTAAATTTTAGCTGTTGTTTTGTTGTTAAATATTTTCTTCTGAACTTGAACTGTCCGATCACGAGTCGCCATCCAGACTGTGACACGTCTGCACAATTGTAAAGAGCGAACCGTCCCTGAATGTGAGACTCAATGTCTTTCTGTGTGGACAATATATAGACTCGCAAATGCAGATTCACTAATTATCATCAATTTAAATCGTTCGGCATCTGAAGTGAAGCATGGAGATTGCACCAACGCGACATTATCTGAAAAGAAAAGACAACATTGCCAAACTGGGTCAATCACAGAGATTGTGACTGCTGTTCACGTGACGTCTGAAGTGGTTCAGGCGGGTACATTAACAACATTTAAAAGACATGTGGACAAATACATAGACAAGAAAAGCTTAGAAGGTTATTGGTCAAGTGCAAGGAAATTGAGTTCACGTGAATGGACATTTTGGTCGGCATGGACCATTTACGACAAAAGGACCTGTATCCGTGCTGTACGACTCTGTGAATCTCTGACGAATGCTCAGCCAGTTCTTTTCCCCTTTAGCAGACCTATTAATTCGCCTTGGCCTAAGTGCACACAAATGCGTTGAAACCAAGATAGGAAGGGATACTGGCTGTTCCCTGAACAAAAGGCAGCGTTTGGATGATTGTGGAATCCCTATAGAAAATCGGAGTCAATTGGAGATATTGGAGCGGAGGGTTTGTGATAGTGTGTTGGTATGAACAATATTTTCATATATTGAAGTGAAACTGAGGACAAAACTAAAAAGTAATTTTGGGAAGGCTCTGTAGTGCGTTTTGCAGACGATACACACTGCTGTCACTGAATGTCGGTGGTGGAGGAGAGAGTTTTGTTGGTGTTTAGTGGGACGTCTAGCAAGAGGATGCTTTTTACTCGAAGGAGTTGAACTTCGTGAGTGCTGCTCTCATACAGGCAAGTAGGGAGCATTTCATCACAACCCAGACCAGTGCCTTGTCAATAGTGAATAGGCTGTAGGGAGTGGGGAAGTGTTGAGAAAGGAGATAAGGTAAACGCTGCAGGATTCCCAATCTCTGACCTGCTCTTATGGTGACTGCATAAGTGTATCTGGACCAATCTGTTTCTTTTCGATGATGAAACCAATAATCTTCACTTAATGATGATTATAATATTGAACATCAAGTGGTGATGATTATAATCTCTCTCAATAACTACCCACAGGATATTAACAGTGGGGATTCAATGATGACAATGCCATTGAACATCAATGAGTAATGTTAATTTGTCAATCGTTGGAGATAATTATTGCCTGGCATTTTTTCTGAACAGAATGTTACTAGCCAGTTTTCGGACCAAACCTGGATATTGTTCAGGTTTGGTACTTTTGCACGTGGACTGCTTAAGTATCGAAGGAGTCCCAAATGGTGCTGTACACTGTGCCACCATTGGTGAACATCCCACTTCTGGCCTTATGATGGATCGAAGGTTATTGATGAAGCAGCTGAAGATGGTTGAGCCGAGCACACCACTCTTAGATAATCCGACAGAGATGTACCTCGAAATGGTATTTTGGCCTTCACAGTGAGAGGAATCAAGTACATAGGAGGGATATCTTCTGCGGTTGTATAGGGCCTTGGTGGGATGACATCTGCAATACAGTTGTTAATCGTTAAACGGGTGAGATCTAATGTAGACTCCAGCCCCAAAGCACTGACTTTAACACTGAGCAGCCCTATCTCTTCATGTGATGCCAGACCCACAGCACCTTTGTCTCCACTAATCGGCTCTGGTTCAGCGTGTGACACTGGATCCAAAACACTGTGGCTATCACTGACCTGCTGCGTCTCTTAATCGGATTGCAGTTGAATCCTGCCAAACAGCACTTGTCGTTATCACTGATTCTTTTGTGTCCATGTACATGATTCTACACTCACAGATTTATGTTTGCCTCTGACGTGTCCTTTCTCTGCATGTAGCAACTGACCAACTGCATTCTGATTATCACTGCCTGTTTGAAATCTACATGTAATTCCTGACCAATAGTGTTGTGTTACCACTGACCCGTTCTGGCTCTGTTTGTGACTCCAGACCCAAATACTGTGGTTAGCAATATATTTTTGTTTTTCTATGAATAACTCCAGACACACAGCGGCATAGCTGGTAGTAACTGGATCTATCTCTGCATGTTATTACTGGCCAACTGCACTCTGCTTATCAGTGACCTCTACTGTGGCGACAAGTAACCCCAAAACCCAACGCAAAACGTCGGGCTGCCTATCGGCCTGGCGCAGCAACTGTGTTTCCCACTGTCCTTCTGCGTCGCTGCATTGTATTGCAGGCCAACCACAGTCCGGTAATCGCTGATCTGCTCTGTTTCTTCATGTTACCTCAGCTTCACTGCACGCTGTTTAACACTAACCTGTTCTGTCTTCTCATGCGACTCCAAACACAAAGCACTGTCATAAGCATGAGCTTCGATTTGCTTCATTGTTGCATGTACCTACGTACAGTGATAAGCTTTATTTACTCGCATCACAGGCAGGACATAGTCACTAAAGACATACAGTTCAGAAGGTGAGAATACAACAGAGGTACTTACAGGCTATAGAGGCTGGGCTAGGCAGTATGAATTTTCTTATCACTTCAAGTTATGGAGTCCATTTATAATTGAGTCATAGAGTCTGATAACGCGTGGGAAATAGTATGTTTTGTTTGAAGTTGCTGGTGTGTGTGTGTATATATATATGTGTGTGCATGTGTTCAGACTTCTGTATCATTTCTCGAACGAAAGAGGTTGTAGAAGATCATTACTCGGGTTCACCGGGTCTTTGATGATGTTGGCAGCCTTTCTTTGGCAGTGAACTGCATATATGAGGTCCATGGATGGATGGTTGGATTTCGTGATGGTCTGGCATGCGCACATCACCTTTTTGTAGTTTCCTACGTTCCTGGGAAGAGCAGTTGCTGCGCCAGGCCGATAGGCAGCCCGACGTTTTGCTATCAGTAGTGCAACTATACAAGTTGGTAATGGTCCTCATAGACATGCAAAACCTGAGGGAGAGACAGTTGTTTTGCCTTCTTAACTGTCGCATCCACGTCAGAATCTCAGCAGATGTTGTCATTTATTGTCGCTCTGATGAGCTTGATGGTCTCTACCATCTTCACCTCAGCTCCGTTGACGTTGATAGGGCATGTTCTCTTTCATTCTTTCTGAAGTCAATCATCAGTATTTTACTTTTGCTGCCGTTGAGAGAGCGAAGTTGTTATCACCACTTCGCCATGCCCTCTATCTCCTTTCTGAACTTTGACTCAGTTTTCAGATATCTCCCCTATTACAGTAATGTTGTTAACCCGAGTAATGATCTTCTACAACCTATTTCGTTCGAGAAATGATGACGTTCGTTTGGAATTGCACTGTCGTGGGTGCACAGAGAATACAGTAGAGGACTGAGGTTGCATCCGTGGTGGGCTCCAGTACTGAATGTTAACGTGGACGAGGTGCTGTTGTCTATTTTCACTGATTTCAGTCTGTCAGTCAGAGAGCTGAGGATCCAGTTGTCGAGTGTGGAGATGCCCATCACAGAGTTTTGCAATCAGTCTGGAGGTCATTATGATGTTGATGGGGGAGCTGTCGTCGATGAGCATCGATATCCTTGTTGCCCAGACGTTCCAGGGATGAGTGCAGGTTTAGGGATATAACATCTGCTCTGTACCTGTTACATCATTTGGGAAATTGTGTAAACACAATTTCCGCCCAGGCAGGCAGGAAGACATAAGATGATGTGAGCCATGACCAGCCTCTCAATGCACTTCATCATTATTGAAGTCAGAGTTACCGGGCGGAAATCATGAAGGCACTTTGTATTTGCCTTCTCAGTTGCAGGGATAATAGTCATCTTCTTGAAGCACTTGTGGGCTTCAACTTGTAGGATGAGAGGTAGAAGATGTCATTGAAAAGCTCCACCAGTTGCTCCACAGGAGGATATGAGTGCTTGGCTGGGAACACCATCTGGGGTCACTTTCTTTTGGTTGATTCCCAGTAAGACGGATCTGATGTCTCAACGGTGATGAAGGAAACAGATATGTGTGGATCTTTTGGGGCAGGTATTACTTTATTGCTTACATTGTCCCCACACTAATCTTAGACGTGTGCACGTCAAGGAAGCATGTGTCCTTGACCTCTGTCTTGCTATGTTTCATGTTCTCACCTGTAATGCAGATTAGGCCTTCCCACAGACGGCGGGAGTCTATTTGTTTCGTTTGGGCCTTTCACGTGATCTGGTACTGAATGCCAGGAACCCTGATGGTTCTGCAGGGTCATAGCCGGACCTCCTGTGTCGGTCTCTGTCATTCGACCTGAATGCAAGCCTTCAGTCAGAAGTGGATTCCTGGTTCAGCGAAGTTTCCGATGGGAGAACAACTGGATTGGTATTTCTCTCTGCACAGTCCTCCACACATTTTCTCATGTAGTCCATGACGGTAGCTGCATACTCGTCTAGGTTTTCCGCGGATCGTTTGAATACAGACCCATCCACCGATTCCAAGACCTCCCGGAGAAAGTTCCACCTTCACAAAATGGTTTCAGCTTCTGCTTGAAAGCTGGGAGGAGGAACACAGCGGTGTGATCTGGTTGTCCGACGTTTATTGCAGGTTATGGAGAAGTGGAACTCCAAACCCACGGCACTATGCTTACCACTGACCTGCTCTGTATATACATGTGACTCCATGCTCGCAACACGATGGTTCATATTAACCTGCTCGACCCTATATGAGATTTCAGTGGCATAGCACTGTTGGGGCCACTGACATGCTCTGTCCCTGCGTGTAATTCCAGACCCACTTTGCAACGTTTTGCTTTGACTTGCTCTGAGCCGACATGTGCCCACAGAATCACTTCAGACAGTTCTGATCAATGGCGATTCTACCTGAAATGTTAAATTGACATCTCTCCACAGATGGTGCCTGATCCATTGAGCTTTTACCGTCATTTCTGTGTTCATGATCGATTAAGTTTGGGGAGACTGGCGTCGACGGCTGACTGACCTACTTTTGTTCTTGTTTTGTGAGTTCGAATTACTTCATGGAGTGTGGCTAGCGGCCTCTCCTACAGATAAGTAATGCTTGTAACAGGAAATTTCATTGTGCGACTTCTGCCCACTAAATGGTAATTCACCTCCTAGTGCAAGCCAAAACTGGCAGATATTTCCCTCCATGCTTGTACAATGCGGACAAGTATTGATGTGATTGATGGCCTCTTGGTGTTTGGTCAGCAAGCAGAGAGAATTTTGTCTTCTGCTCTGTCCCAGCACGGATTTCAATTTACTTTTGAATGTTTGAACTCAGATGTGAGGCATTGGAGATTCTCAGAATATTGCCTCAACCGATCTCTGATCGGAATAACACGTCCTCTCCAGCCCAAATTAACGGTGTAAAATGAAGGAGTGAACTTGATTGTGGGCTATTGTTTCAGTGTGTTCGAGCATAGAATAATGTAATCCAGAAGACCAGGAGATCCCATTCAGCACATCGAGTCCATAATACGAAGTAATATTCGAAATATACACCAGCCTCATATCTCAAAACGTGCCTTTGGATTTAAATGTGAAATATCCAAAGGCCTTTCAAAGATTGTGAGTGCCCTAAAACAGATGCCCTCCAGACCGTCAGGTTGAAAACGCTTCCCATCAACTCTTTTGCGACATTGTTAAGCCACAGACCCAGACAACGTTCTGGGGAATCTGGGCTCGCATCGTGCTCCAGAAAATTGTGGAAGTTGAAGTAAAATATTTAAAGAACTATGGACATATGACGCGGAGGATGAGTTTGAGTCCCCTGTTGATGGTCAGAAAAACAAATGTGTTTCACTAAAGTCCTTTAGGGAAGCAAAGTGCCATCCTTACGTGGTCGGGCCTACATGTGGCTCCAGACACCTAGAAATATTGCTGACACCTAACTGGCGTCTGGTTGGGCAATATATACGGCCTAAGCAGTGATGCTGTCACCCTGCGAATAAAATGTCCTCGATATTTCAAATATATATTGCGACTGTTTGTCATTGGCCCTTTAATTATGGGGTGCAGCCGCTTATTGCTCACTTTCTCCATGCCTCTCTGGATCTTATACTCCACAATCAGGCATCCCTTGATTGTTGAAGGCTAGGCTCAGTCTGGCTAGAACTATCTAGAAATATAAAAAGTGAATTTGAGAAAAATTGTAGCTCCGGTTGTGGTTCTGGACCTAGGTTTGGTCGCTGATCTGGGATGCTCAGATTTAGAGGTTTCGTCACCATAGTAGGTAACATCCTCAGTGAGACTTCGGATGAAACACTCGTGGAATGGCTTGCTTTCTATATGTGTGTCTAGGTTTCCTTGGGATCGGTTGATGTCATTCCCTATGGAGATGACATTTCCTGTGGTGATGACATTTCCTGTTCTTTTTCACAGCTGGTCGTAAACGGGATCCAGTTCGATGTGTTCACTTTCAAAATTACGGTTGGAATGCAATGTATCGTGAAATTCTCGTGCTTGTCTCTCTTTGGATTGTCCTGGAAGGATGTGCTGTCCAGTCGAAGTGATGTCCTTCCTCATCTGTATGAAGGATACCAGTGAAATTGTGTCATGTCTTTTTGTGGCCAGTTGAGAAAAAGGACGGGCATCACCACTGGAAATGTCGTCCCAGCAGGAAATGACATCGCCAACCCAAGGAAACCTAAACACATAAATCAAAAGTGGGCAACGCCACCAGTGCTTCGCCTGGAGGCTCACCGATGATGTTACCTAGTGTGTTGACGTAACGTCTGAAAATGAAACGTCCAGCTCTGTGAACAAACCTGCATCCAGAATTATCCAAACCATGAATAAATTACTCAACCGGAGACCCCTCCCACTTTGGTTTATGTTCAGAGAGGAATAGTGTAAATGAAAGGTGCCAGGAAAGGTTTTAACACAGAGAGTGGTAGTTGTCTGCACCACACTGCCAGGGGCGATGCTGGAAATAAATGAAACAGCAAGGGTGAAGAGCCATTTCAACAAACACTTGACCACGCAGAGAATAGAGAGATAAAGTCCACGTGCAGGAAGATGGGATTGGTTTGGCACAGACATGCATTAAGAAGAATAGTTCCTGATTTCTATGTCATATGGAGCAATTTGTCTGTGAAAAGAGAATGGATGCGTCGGCATTCTTTGCATTAGAACAGAGAACTTCTCTGGGAATTCTGAAAATAAACACATGGAAATGGATCCCATTTGCAACCAGCTGTGAAAAAGCACAGGAAATGTCAACACTATAGGGAATGACATCAACCAATCCCAAGGAAACCTAAACACACATATAGAAGGCGAGCATTCCACCAGTGTTTCATCCGAAGTCTCACTGAGGATGTTATCTAGTATGATGACGAAGCCTCTAAAAATGAGCGTCCCAGCCTCGCCTTCAACAATCAAGCGAAAACCTCATCTGACAGTTGGTATACTGTAACCCAGTTAACACCTGGTCGAAATAGCTGCACAGAGAATTGCAGACTAAGTCACCAGTATACTGGTTGTGGCCAACCATCTCGGAGGAAGACTCTCGAGTGAGGAGACATTGGATCCCCTGCCTACTTCTTTCTTTCAGGGGTCTCTAAAAGCCCCAGGTTATCAACTGGAATCGACGTTCACATATTAATACAAACACTGTTTCTACACACTAAATTATTAAACCTTTTCTGCATATTCCACAGTGTGCACATATTTTCTAAGTACCGTGACCAGAACTGCACACAGTTATGTAGCTGTGACCTCATCAAAGCCCTGCAGAATAGCAAAACTCTGGCAATGAGAAGGCCGTTAATGTACCGTTGCCATTTCCTGATCTCCCCCTTCCACCATGTCACTATGTTAAGCCACTGATCTGAATGGGAAATGAGACACGGACACTGAATGCTTGTCAGTGTCACTAAGTTTTTAATCACATGACCGAAAACGATCAGTGGTTCACGGCATATTTGATTGACATTATCGAATGGAACCTGAATTGCTGAGATGACGGATCACTTCAGTTGGACAATCAGATACTTTGCAGCATAACATGGTGTAGTTTCTTCTTCGATGTCAGAAATGTACAGAGCATATTTCAAAGTACAGGCCAGAAACTTTGACCATCATTAAAACACTGGTGTGACATAACACTTCACTGCACTAACTTCCTTGGAAAATGCATGAAATACGTCGATCAAGAAGAGAGAATAAAAAGAGAAAAAATGTTCATTGATGTTCACAATCAGACGTCCACATGTGCTCTCACTGATCAGCACAAAACCAGAGAAAATGATATTGCTCCATCCCCGTTAGAACCAGCATTTATTGGGAGTCACAACAGTACATATTTATTGAAGTATGTTGTAATAACTGCTGTTAAGAACAGAATTGTGTGCAGGGCTGCATTCTGGCCTACTTTTGATTATACCAATTCAAATCGATGCAGTGTGCATCACTGTGAAGATATAGAGGGATTTTAACGTCTTCAGTATTTTGCCAACAGAGGGTGACACGATACCAGTGACTTTGACGGGCTTAGAAGTGTGCAGAGCCCGACCTCCGTAAGTCAGGAATTCCTTTCCTCAGAGAATTGTTAGAATTTGGAACCGCTGCTTGAGTGGGTGGTGGAGAAAGGTTCCACAGAAGGTTTCAAATGAAAGCTGGAAATATATTTCAAAGGGGAAAACTGGGAAGGTTATGGAGATACAGCTGGAGAATGGGAATGGCTGAGTAGAACTTTTAGGGAGAGGGACAGACACAATGTGTCAAATCGCTTCCTGCACCATAAATCTAGACTGAGGATAGCTGACCAAATCTTGCTCAAAAAGGGATGGTTTCAAGGCCGGTCTTCAATGTGGTCATAATGTGGAGGAGCCGTTGTTTGACTGGGGTCGACAAAGTTGAAAAATTCATTTCACACCAGGTATTAGTCCAACAGATTTATTTGGAATCAGTAGTTTCCGGAGCGCTGCTCCTTATTCAAGTGGTTTTGGAGCAAGAGCATAAGATGCAAATGCAATATTTGCAATAAGAATTAAAGCGAGCGTCCAGTTTTTGGATAGGATAGGAACTTCGATGGATGGATTTCTGAGTGGAATCCTTTATCTCTTCTGGAATTAGTGAGGCAGGACACGCTAATGGAATGAACAGACATGATCTGCGAAGGAGTAACACTGAGCAATTCAAACTCTCAAGTCTGCCCAGCAACTCAATAAACCTATCAATGATCTGTAGGATAACATTATATGCCTGCTCGAAGTCCATGACCATGTTACCCATGCTGAATAAAGAAAAAGTATATTTTATTTTTAAAATAAACAATTGGTATAGCATCCATTACTACTTAAATAACAGCACTCCAATCCTGCACTATTCATTGAAATCGAATTGTTTTCTATCACCTTTCCTGAATGATCTGACCCGAATGCTTAAATTGCAATATGCGTTTCACCGGTTGAGCCCAGGATTCTCTAGTTGCCCTTGAGAAGGTGGTCGTGAACGGCCTTCTTGAACCACCATCGTTCACATGCTGGAAGTTGACCCACACTGTTCGAGGAGAAAGTGAGGTCTGCAGACGCTGGGGATCAAAGCTGAAACTTTATTGCTGGAACAGCACAGCAGGTCAGGCAGCATCTAGGGAACAGAAGATTCGACGTTTCGGGCACATGCCCTTCTTCAGGAATGAGCAGAGAGTGTTCAGCAGGAGAAGATAAAAGGTAGGGAGGAGGGACTTGGAGGAGGGGCGTTGGAAATGGGATAGGTGGAAAGAGTTCAAGGTGAGGGTGATAGGTCGGAGTAGGGTGGAGGCGGAGAGGTCAAGAAGAAGACTGCAGGTCAGGAAGGCGGTGCCGGGCTGGAGGGATTCGGCTGAGACAAGGTGGGGGGAGGGGGGATGAAGAAACTGGTGAAGTCCAAGTTCATCCCCTGTGGTTGGAGGGTTCCCAGTCGGAAGATAAGACGCTCCTCCTCCGACCGTCGCGTTGTTGTGGTTTGGCGGTGGATGAGTCCAATGACCTGCATATCCTCGGTGGAGTGGGAGGGGGAGTTGAAATGCTGTGCTACAGGGTGATTGGGTTGGTTCGTCCGGGTGGCCCAGAGCTGCTCTCTGAATCGCTCCGCAAGTAGGCGGCCTGTCTCCCCAATATAGAGGAGGCCACACCGGCTGCAGCGGATGCAGTAGATAATGTGGGTGGAGGTGCAGGTGAATCTGTGGCGGATATGGAAGTTTCCTTTGGGGCCTTGGAGAGAAGTGAGGGGGGAGGTGTGGGCGCAAGTGTTGCACCTCCTGCGGTTGCAAGGGAAGGTGCCGGGAGTGGAGGTTGGGTTGGTGGGGGGTATGGATCTGACAAGGGAGTCGCGGAGGGAGTGGTCTCTACGGAAAGCTGATAGAGGAGGGGAGGGAAATATATCCTTGGTGGTGGGGTCTGTTTGGAGTTGGCGGAAGTGACGGCGGATGATGCGCTGTACATGGAGATTGGTGGGGTGGTAGGTGAGGACCAGTGGGGTTCTGTCCTGGTGGCGGTTGGAGGGGCGGGGCTCAAGGGCGGAGGAGCGGGAAGTGGAGGAGATGCGGTGGAGGGCATCGTCGATCACGTCGGGGGGGAAATTGCGGTCCTTGAAGAAGGAGGCCGTCTGTGTTGTGCGTATTTTGAACGGGTCCTCCTGGGAGCAGATGCGGCGGAGACAAAGGAATTGGGAGAATGGGATGGCGTTTTTACAGGGGGCGGGGTGGGAGGGGGTGTAGTCCAGGTAGCTGTGGGAGTCGGTCGGTTTGTAGTAGATGTCCGTGTTGATGTCCACACTGTTCGTACTAAGGAAATTACAGGATTTCACTCTAGCACATCTGTGACTTCAATTTCAACCTGTGGAAATAGTTTATATTTATCAACACGGTCTTTCACTGCTAATATTCTGAAGCTTCCTCAGCGGCAGCATGATTTCTTCAGATCTTTCCTATTGAGCGAGGGGACAGGGCCCACAGCAGCTGAACATGAAGTCTGAAAAACAATGCTCGTTTACTTGGAGATCTGATACAGCATGTGAATGGCTAAGGGATGGACCACACTCCTGACCACACCCACGGCCTCTCAGCCCAATTACCAATCTTGCTTCCCAGAAGGTTCACTAGGCATTCAGGGAGGAGCGGCTATTCATGTGGAGTAGATTCCACCGAACCCCTTGCACGAAAAAAGAGAAAAATTCAAGATTTTTAAGGGACGCGAAAGGATAGATGCAGAAACGCAGTTTCCCTCATGGTATAGTCCAGGACCAGTGGGCATCATCTCATAATAATAGGTCACCGATTGAGGTGGAATTTCTTGTCTCAGAGAACAGTGAATCTTTGGAATTCTTGACCACAGAAGGCTATTGATGTTGGGTCTTCCATATATTTAAGGGTGTGCCAAAGTACGTTTAATCAGGATGGGGAATCGAGAGTTATGGAGAAAAGCGAGGAAAGTCTATTCAAGATGAGCTGAACTGTCACATTCGCATGGAATGCCAGTGCAGTCTAGATAAGCATTCAATGGCGTGAAAATCCTCTTTGGGTTAGCGAGTCCAAACTACACACAAATCCCGAAGTATAGTCTTGCCAACGCCCTGTATAACTTCAGTGAGTCATCCCGACTTCCCATTGCAATTAAGAACAACATATAATTTGCTTTCCATATGGCTTGCTATAAAGCAGGCAGTAAGTAATTACATCTTGATTCAAAGCAACATGAGAAAGAGGGTCCGACAGGATAGTGACTATTTCCGTTTCGAAGAAAATAATAAGCACACAACAAAAATGTTTAACCATTGTGTTATGGAGCAGGCCAGAACCCATCAAGATAGTTCAAGATAGAAGCCCAGACCCTAAAATTGTTAATTGTTTGAAACAGGTTCACAGAACATATTCCAGAAGTGTTGCTGTTGGCCAAAATTCTTAATTTTAAACCAAACGGAATTAATTTGCAAGATTACCGAATGAAAAACAAACAATAGCGAATAGAGCATAGAATGGCATAACCGATCCGAAAACTGAGCAGGTTATCCCAACTTAATGATATGGCAAATTACTGCAACAATCCCCACAAACACGGCCTTGGAATAAAAGAGAAAAACACACAGTGTCCACAGGCGAGAGAGGCAGATAAATTCAGCATGGAACACCTTCCTCCATGTACGTGTTTCTTGGACCAGCAGACTCAAAACTGACTTACTCCTTGCTCTGAACAGCCAGACTGCTCAAACCCAAACTAAAACAACTACAACATAACCGTGTTAAAGGAGCAATATCGTCAGACTTGGGAGACAACTGGTGGTGGTTTATCCTCAGAGTCACCACACCCCCGACAAGGGGAGATATTGGGAAATTTCAACCAGCACAGTATTAATGATTTAGAGTAAGGAAGTGGACATCCATTCCCCACAATTATAGACGACATAAAGGTTGGTGAAATTCCATGTTTTGAGCAGGAGTTAAACAGTTAATTGGAATATATTAATTGTTGAAGTCAGTGGGTACAATATTGACAAATATTGGATAACGGTGAAAATTTAAGGCCTTCGTTTTAGAAGGGAGAAAAAAAAACAACAGATTATTATTGTAATATGAAAACTGCAACATAAAGTGACTTTGGAGGATTTGTTCCCAAAGCACAAAACATAGCACAGAAGGGCAGCGGGCAACCACAAAGGCTAATGGAATGTTGACCCCTTTTTTCAAGGAACTGAAGTATCACAAGAGGAAAATCTGACTATAACTGTTGAAGGTGCTGGAGAGACAATGTCTCGAAAATAGTGAACAGTTTTTTGTTATTGAATTGAAGGAAAAAATTCGTTTTATTGGAGTCAGTTCAGAGAAGGTACACGAGGATGATTTCGGGTTTGAAGAGAGTATCACATAATCAAAGCCTAAATCTGTCGGGATCAATTCACTGAAGGTTTCGAGAATGAATGTTGTTCTCAAATGATTCTGACGCGTGCTTGAAAGGACAAACGCTGATAGGCGGTTTTCCTGCATTGGGAAATCTAGGGCCAGACACTCAGAGTAGGTAAGCATCAATTTAGATAGAGATGAGGACGAATTTCTTCTCTCAAAAGTTTGTGAATATTTGGAACGCCATGTCATAGAGAGCTATTGTTATTAGAATTGCTGTGTAAATTTAAGATTGAGATAGGTAGACTCTTGACCGTCGTGGAATCACGGGTTACAGAGAGAGGCAGGAAAATAGATGAGTAGAATTTTGGAACAAAGACAATCCTGTTGAATAGCAGAGCAGGTTCGAGAGGCAGAACGGCCTACTACTCATAGAGTATGAATTGAATTTTATTTTTATCACTCGCACTTTCTGTTATAATACTTTCACCGATCAGATAGCAACAAATTTAAACGTTGGAAAACTGCAGTGCTTTCGAAAAACCCGACTAGAAGGCGGAGAGGGAGTGGTTGGGATGGGCTTGGAGGAATTACAAGAATTAGGAAGGCAAAAGAAACCTCTTCACCACTCTCTAACCAATAAGGAGATCCAACGAGTCACTATATTGTAATCAGACAGGTTATTCAGTCATGTGGGGGCACTCAACAATGTTCAGTTACTAGATTATCGCTATCAATACGATGTTTGGTCTGTTGAACGGCTGATATTTGGATACTAAGAAGTGTATAACATGTGTACCATCTGCAGTAAAACAGCATGTCAAGTAATACAATATGAAGGGTCAAGTAATTAATACATGGGCACTTGACAGCACACATGTATCAAATGTATTTATGATGTGATTCAATGTCTACAGTGCGGGACACTGATATTTGAACATTCGACTGTCTGTCGCCTGGGTATGGAAAACACGAGAGCAGAATGAGACGCTGGATATTTTACAGTCTTTACCATATGAAAATGAAGCCTTTTAATATCCATGGGAGATAGAAATGAGCTTTGTGACCAGTGAGTCCGTGTTATAGGAACTCAACTAACAATAATAGGCAGTCTGCTGAGTCTCTAATACTAACATAAAGTGTCCTCATCTTTTATCCAGGAGATCTGGGTTCATAGAGATGCAGAGCCATAGAGCACGGAGACAGATACTTTGGCCTAAACTGGTCGACGCCAATCAAAAAGTCAACCAACGATAACTCCATTTCCCTGCACTTATCCAATATCCTTTGAAACGTTTCCTAACCATGTATTGCGTCAAGTGTATTTTAAATATTGTTAATGAACCTGGCCAACCACTTCTGCTGTCAGCTCATTCCATTTGTAATGCTTACCTCCCTCTGTGGAAAAAGTTACCTCTCAGGCTCCCTTCCTTTTTTCCCCTCTCAGCTTAAACTGATTCCATCTCATCTTCAGTTGGAGAACCGTGTGAAAGAGACTGAGTGCATTCACCCTATCCATGTTTCTCAAGATCTTCTGCACTTCGATAAAATCCCCTCACAGTGTCCTGTGCTCTGAAGAAAAGAAGTACTAGCTTGTCCAATCTCTCCCTATAAAACAGACCATTGAGTCCTGGCAACATTATTGTGAATTTATTCTGCACTCTTTGCTGTTTAATAAAATCCTTTTTTATAGCAAGTTGACTAAAACTGAACAGAATTCGCGAAATGCGACCAGAGCAACGCCCCTTTGCAAATGATACATGACTTCCAAACTTCTACACTCAATGCCCTGGCTGATGAAAGTAGGTGTGCTGCAAAGCTTCTTCACTGCCCTGTCTCTTTTTGACCAAATATAAGATCAGTTAATATTCATTAGATAAGCAATGGATGACAACGAAATAGTAATGGTTCCATGTGCTTCGTATTGGTTTCACAGATCGCTGCAAGATTGAGTGTTGAAGAGCTGTGCTGTGCTGTGATGTTCTGTGTTTATGAATATACCTTTCAGGATCAGGAGATTTTCCAAATTCATGCATTCTAATACATCAAACATCTCCTCAACTGTGATATGGACTTTGCCAAAGATTGCACCAAAAACTTCCCTAAATTCCCAAGTGTTGATATCTTTCTCCACCGGAAACACAGACGAGAAATATTCATGGAGGACCTCGCCCGTTTCCCCGCAAATCTGCATATTCATGGTCACTTAGTCCTTGACGGGTCACATTTTCTCTCTAGTTGTTGATTTTTTCTTTAGTATACTTAAACCACCTCTTTGGATTCACCTTAATCTGCTTAGCCAAGTCTATCTCGTGCTCCCTTTTCGCCACACTGTTGTTCTTCCTCACCGAACTCCTGTATTCCCTTTCTAGCATCTGAGATTCCTTTGATCCCAGGTGCCTCCGTCTATTTTTTTCTTCTCGAAGCTGCAATATTTATTGTTATGCTGTGTTCCCTATTCTTGTCCGTGTTATCCTTCACCCTCAGAGTAATATGTGGACCTTAACCTCGAACAATCTCAGTTTGAAAGTCCTCCCACTTGCTGGAGGTCCCTTTTGCTTGCAACAAAATATTCCAACCAACCCCTGCAAGCTCCCTTCTAAATCCATCAAAATCCACCTTGCCCCAATTTAGACGTTGAACTGTTGACCTGTTTTCCCCCTCTCTTTAATTATTGTAAAATCAATAGATCTATGGTCAGTCGTCCCAACGTACACGACCACTGTCATCTCCATCATTTCTTCTTGAAACCGCGGAAGGACAAAACCAACGTTAAAGTGTGCGGCAATGTTTTCTTTTAAGTTAGTAATTGCTGCTCATTGTTGGGACCATCGTTGACATGGGAAAAAAGCTACAGTCTCGCTTTACACCCATTAAAGTTCTGCAGGGTGTGATGCGTCTCGATCTTTGAAAGAGGCTGAATGATTTGTTCCTTGTCTTTTCCAGCTGGTTTTGCTGTGACTTTCCTTTCTGATAACATATCGACTTCCAGGCGTACATGACTGATTAAGCTTTCAGTTCTCGTTCTCATGGCATGTTCCAGGCAACCAAACTTGAAAGAATTTTTCACATTTCTGAAATCCGCCTTGTCGCAGTTCCCATTGGTGCATCACGACCAGTAACAGAATCTCACCCAACCCCTCGAAGCAGACCTCGAGATTTACCACCAGTACTCTGGCACCAATAAGAAACTCTCGAACAGACCAGCCAATTCTTCACTAACCTTGGGAGCTGAGTGTGTGAAAATTGCAAGTTTTGTCTCCCAGATTAAAACATTGACATTACTCATTAGTTATTACACGTCTATTCAAAGTTCTAGGACACCTTAAGATTCTCGCCACATTCCGCCCTAATCAGTATTTCGCGAAATCACACTACGTTTGTTTCTGTATTTGGTTCAAATGCTCCTCCTTGTCTTATTCCTTTCTAACAGGACCTGCGAACAGTCGTTCAACTTGAAACATTCATGTCATGGCTATTGTGTCCATGTTGAGGCTGGGTCGCTGGATTGACAATTTGACGTGCTGAATAGTGTCAACAACGAAGATTCAATTCGGCCATCAGTCGAGGTAAAGATCATAAGGGATATGCCCAAACATTTTAACAGCACACTGTCTACAATGCATAATTAGAGACGAGTCTCTGTTTGATTGAGCATCTGGATCCGTTTGTCTGTGGTGTATGTGGGAATGTGTATGTGTGACTGTGCATCGGTGACTTCACGTGTGTATTTGCCAGTGCATGTCGTCGGTCCTGCAGTTTAGTGCACACTTGTGCGTGTTTCTCTTTGATTCATAAGTGAAATGATTCATGTGTGCGTCATGGACTCTGTCCGTGTTGTCGATTTTGCAGTTATGAACCACAAGGTAGCCTGCTTTATCAAATGAGGACGTCACACCTTCCAAGCAGGTTGTACTGCAGCAGAATATCAGCAGAGGATGAAAACTGTCCAGTTCTTTGTGATGGTGCAAAGTGGATAAAATGTGGCATTGGTTAACGCATACAAGGTCAGGCTGCACCCAAGGTTCAGGAGGGCTGTCGTTTCGGGCAGGACACTTCAGCAGTCCAGAGAGTGGGAGGGGACTTAGAAATGATTAGTGGGTTTGGTGCTGGGAGAAAAGTTGTTGCAAATACGATAAGTGTACAAAGGTTGGAGGTGATTGTGTTAGGTCAATGGGAAAGGTGGAGCGAATAGGAGAATGGAGGTTTGACTCTAGGATGGAGCAGTGGGAGGGTAGATTTTGAAACTGGCGAAGTTAATGTTGAGACGGTGTGCTTGTAGATCCCTGAAGTTGAAGATGACATATGCCTCCTCCAGTTTGTGGGTGGCCTACTTTAGGCCGTGAAGGAGCCCCAGACTGGGCAGATCACCGAGGGTGATGAAATGGTTGGCTAGCACAAGTCTCTGTATCCTGGGCCCGTCGTGATTGTCTTCATCTCCATGAACCCGAACTCACTGTTTTGAAAACGTCAATAAAACTGATGAGTGCATTGCTAACATCCCGTAATATGTGTCTAATTTCAGATTGTGACGATTTGTACCATGTTACCATCGGGGGCAATGGTGAGAAATTACATAGACAGGTTCATCACTGTCAGCTCCATATCAGCCAAATTCATAGAATAACTGTCACGAAACAGTGCAAAATGGATAAATTGACAGCACTCTGGAGATAGGACTGGAGCATGGAACTGTTTGTGAAGGTGATTCCGGAGTAGATACAAATTGAATGGGTCTCAATCTGCTCGATATGATCCCATGATTCTACGAAAATCTAGAATTATGAAATGACAGCAAGCCCAATGCTAAGCATTGCCAATTGCTGCAAACACGCATCCAACTCACTCGTTCTTTATGGAAGAAATTCTGCTGACCTGACCCAGTCTGGCATCACGTCATTGCAGACACACAGCGATATGATGGATTCTAGAGACAACTAGGGAGAGGCAATAAATGATGGTCCCAGTCAGCGAGTCGCATGGGCCATGAGAAAAGTTTGATTTTCACATTTCTGAAACTTTCACCTGATCTGCAGCAGTTTATTTTGAACTGTGCTTTCTGCTTGTCAAACATTTACCTCGCTCACGGAACAGATTGCCATTCTGCTTGTCCCCATGGAACGAGGTTATTAAGATGGTCACGAATGAGTCACTTCATTGTCCATTTCACAAAGTAACATTGAAACGATGAGCAGGAGCAGGCCATTCTGTCTTGAGACCCTGCTGCAATATTCAATATTGTCTTGACTGATCATTCAACTCAATCCCATTTCCCTGCTTTGTCCCCATGTCTTTTAATGCATTTAACTCCAAACACCATGCATAACGCCTTCTTATTAAATGACACTTTAAATATTATATCATATCATATTATATTATGTTACATTCTATTATGTTATAGCATATCATATCATATCAGATCATATCATGTCAGACTCAGGAAGCTGTATCTCCTCTCAAGTTATTTCATTGAGTTGTATCGTTTAACGCTAATATCGTAGTGCTTAAGGCAGTCAGGTTTGACTCCACTCTCGGGACATTGCCTGTGTTGAGTTTGCACATTCTCCTGACATCTGCAAACATCCCCATCTGCCACCATGGAATTTCAACCCCTGTCCACCTCTGGGTTTAGTTTGCAGTCTGTATTGAACGTCATGAAATATTTTGATTGTATCAATCATCACATCTCCAGTGCTAAACATTGCAGGAAGAATTGGCAACCACTTACTCGCCAGGGGTAATGGAACAGTTCACCGATTGTAGCGGGAAGAGATTCCACGTTTGAATATTCTGTTGTTTCACACACAGTCGAAAGATGTGCATGTTTTGTGGAGTGGTCAAGATCAACTCCCAAGTGAAACAAGAAAATGCAGGTTAGGTGCATAAGCCATAGGAAGTGCAACTTTCGAGGTAGGGTAGTGGTGCAATCTGGCTGGGATGCTCTTTGCATGGTCAGTGTGAACTTGCTGTATCTGGAATTATGAGTTTAGTAATGATCATGAATCCATTGTTGATGTATGAAAAATGCATTTGATTCACTAACCTCCTCTCGGGAAGTAAACTGCTATCCTTGTCTGGTCTGGTTTACATGTGAGTGCAGACCACAGCAATATATTTGACTCTAAACTGCTCTCTGGGCAATTAGGCATGGGTAATATATCCTTATGGCATGGGTAATTCACCCTTATCCTGTGAATTAATTCAAACAAAGCAAAGTGGCCTGTTCCAACACTGCAGTGCGTCTCTGATAATTTATTATTTTATGTTTGGGCGCATTCTCCTTTCCTGTTCGTATCTTGAAGTTTTCAATCAGATCAACTCTAAAGTTGCAAATGTGAGAGAAAACAGAATGGATGAGTTCAACATCTCCTCATAACTTAACTGCTGAATTCCAGGCATAACCTGTTCTGTTTCCAAATGTGATTCCACACCCACGGCACTGAAGTACAAATTGACTTGCTCTGTCTGTGCCTGAGTCACTTGGCGCATAGTATTGTGGTGATTAAAAACCTGTCCTGTCTGTAAAGGTGACTCCAGACACACAGCACTTTCCATCTCACTGACGTTTCTGACCTCTCATGTGACTCCAACCGCTGCAATGTGACAACCGATGACACGTTATGGATCTGCACGTGAGTCAAGAAATAAGCACTGCATTCATTGCTGACATGCTGTGTCTCTGCATGTGACTCTAGGCTCAAAGAATTGTGATCACCATTATTGCAGTTCTCTATATGTGACTCCATGCCCACAGCATGATGGTCACCATTGACTTGTACCATCTATGATTCCAGGCCAAACGTACCATCAGTTCCTCTCACTTGCTCTGTGTCGACATGTTGTACTGGACCCATGTCTACCATTGTCCTCTTCTGTGTCTGCATATAACTCCAAGTACAGTTCTATTGTGTTTTGCGTTGACCTGCTGTAACGCTCGATGTAAATCCAAAACACAGCAATATTATGGTTTCCATTGACATGTTCTGTCGCTACATGTAACTCCAACTTCAAAGCACTGTTTTTCCCACTGACATGTTCTGGACACAGACGTAACTGCAGATCCACAGCATCATGTTTGCTGTTGACCATATTTGAGTCTTCATTCGGTGTGTCTGACCTCCTCTGGGCTGACATATATGTCCAGTCAATAACACAATGTTGACCACTCATCTGCTGTATTTCTGCATTGTCTGCACATCGGAAGCACGCTGGTTATCACCGAACTAATCCATTTCTACGTTTTACACGAGACCCACAGCACTCTTGTTCCCACTGGTCTAATCTGTCTCTGCATGTATCTCCTGGCCAACATCACCTTGGTTTTGACTTAACTAATCTGTGTCTGCATGCGTGTCCAGAAGTATAGCACTGTGGTTAACACTGACCTGTGCTTTCTAGTCACATGACACCAGACCATCCTCACTTTTGGGTCCTATGATTCTGCTCTGATCTTAAATGTAACTCCAGGACAAAGATCTGTGGTTACCACTGGGATGACCTGTGTCTACATGTGACCACAGACATTTAGTATTATGGCAACCACTGACATATTATATTGCCACACGTGACACCAGCCCACAGCTATGTGGTTACGTTTGACCTGGTCCGGGTTTATAATTTAATCCAGACCGTAGCACAGTGATCTATGTTAACCTGTTCTGGATCATTATGTGACTGCAGTTATTGAGCACTGTGTTTATGAACGACCTGTTGAGTCTCTCCTTGTGTCCATAAATCCACAGCACTTTGGGTTATTACTGACCTGCTCAATCTCTGCAATTAACTCCCGACCAACAACACTGTGGATCATATTGAACTCTTCTGGACACTACATGCGACTGCAGATCTTCAGCACTATGGTTCCCACTGACCTGCTATGTCTCGAACTGAAACTCGGATCCCAAAACACTGTCCATGTCTCTGACCTGTTCTGGATCAACATGTGACGCCAGATCTTCAGCGTTGTGTTTCTCACTGACTTGTTGTGTCTGTACACGTGAATCCAGAACCACAGTACTTAGTGACCACTGATAACTCTGTCTGTGCACGTGATTCCAGATGCACAACACTGTACCAACTATTAACCTGGTCTATCTCTCCAGTGATAACAATCTCACAGAACTGAATTTGCAACTATTTTGTGTTCTTTAGTTCGGTCCGACAACAGCTGTGTATTAACCACCCACCTGCTCTCGACCTACCCGTGATTCCAGACCGACAACATTGTGGGCATCATTGATTAGGTCTCTCTTCACGTATGACTGTGGACCCACACACAGTGGTTACCCATGTCCAGCTCTCTATCTGCACGTGATTCTAGAAAAAAAACAACTCTGTGCTTACCACTGACCTACTGTGCCTTTGCATGCCAGTCAAGGCCAACATCACTGTGATTAACATTGACTTGGTATGGGTCTATAGGTGACTCCAGACCAAAGTGCCATGTTTACCATTGACAAGTTCCATCTCTCCGTCTCTACGTAGAACTCATGACAGGCAGGAAAAGGGATTGGGATGTAAGGTAGGAATTCAATGAGCCAGGGTGGAAGTTTTTCAGAAACCTACAGAAAATTCCCAACAGGGTATGCCTTGTTTGTTAACCGTGCCAAGTGCAGGTGAGGAGAAGAATAGAAAGGGAGAGTTTAGTTGAACACTTACAGAAAGCCACTGTGCAGGAGAAATGGATTCAGACACTTTGATAATTGGAAGTCATACTGGTGGAGGTGGTATTTCTACAAACACATGATCTACACCTAAACCACAGTGGCAGCAGTATCGTTGGGTTGGGGTGGGGGGGGCGATGGATTCGCAAATGGTCTTCGGAGGGTTTAAATTAATTCAACAGACGTTCAAGATCAGAGTCGATAGGTGTGATGCTGGATTACACAGGTCAGGCAGCACCGGATATGAAAGTGTCCACGTTCCGAACATCAGCTCTTCAACAGGAATGATGGGTAGCCTAAGGGCTGAGACATAAAAGGGTGCGTAAAGGGGCTGAGGGAAGATCGCCTGGAATGCGATAAGTACATGGACGTGGGGGGTGATGGTGATATTACAGGAGGATGGATTCTAGATTAGAGTGGTGCTGAAAGAGCACAGCAAGTCGGACAGCATACGAGTAGCAGAAAAATCGACGTTTCAGGCCAGAGCCCTTCATCAGGAATGGAGGAAGGAGTGGCTAGGTGGGAAATAAGATGGACAAGGACAATGCAAGACAGCGGAAACACGTTGGAAGTTTGGATCTTGAATAGGATGGTCGGAGGTAAAATTAAGAAACTGGTGAAGTCTACATTGATCCCGTGTGTCTGCAGCGTCTCATGGCGGAAAAGGAGGCGCTCTTCCGCCGGGCGTCTGGTGGCTAAAGTTTTGTGCTGGAGGAAGTCCAGGATTTCCATGTCCTTGGCGGAGTGGGACGGCGTGTCAAAATGTTTGGCCACAGTGTGGTCATTGGTGCATATGTCGAAGAAGTAAGGATGGACAAATAAATTTGCGGACGATACTAAAGACAATGGAAATGTGGACAGTACGGAAGGATGTTGCATTTTTCAGAGGGCCATAGATTAGCTGCGGAGCTGGGCTGAGAGGTGGCAAATGCAGTTTAATGTGGAAAAGTGTGAGATGATTCACATGGGAAGGATTAAAAGGAATAGAGCGTACTGGGTTCATGATAGCATTGACGAGCACAGAGATCTCGATGTCCATGCGAATAGTTCCCTTCAAAGTTGACACCCACGTTGATAGAGTTGGCAAAAAAGTGTACCGTGTGGAACGTTTTATTGGTAGAGGTATTGTGTTTCGAAGCCATGAGGTCATATTGCAGCTGTACAAACCTCTGGTTCGAGCTGAAAATGTGTTGCTGGAAAAGCGCAGCAGTTCAGGCAGCATCCAAGGAGCAGGAGAATTGACGTTTCGGACATGAGCCCTTCTTCAGGAATGAGGAAAGTGTGCCAAGCAGGCGAAGATAAAAGGTAGGGAGGAGGAACTTGGGGGAGGGGCATTGGAAATGCGATAGGTGGAAGGAGGTAAAGGTGAGGGAGATAATGTGAGGTTGATAGGCCGGAGTGGGGGTGGGGCGGAGAGGTCAGGAAGAAGATTGCTGGTTAGGAAGGTGGTGCTGAGTTCGAGGGTTGGGACTGAGACAAGGTGGGGGGAGGGGAAATGATGAAACAGGAGAAATCTGAGTTCAGCCCTTGTGGTTACAGGGTTCCTAGGTGGAAGATGAGGCGCTCTTCCTCCAGCCGTCGTGTTGCTATGGTCTGGCGATGGATGAGTCCAAGGACCTGCTTATCCTTGGCGACGTGGGAGTGGGAGTTGAAGTATTGGGCCACGGGGTGGTTGGGTTGGTTGGTCCGGGTGTCCCAGAGGTGTTCTCTGAAATGTTCCGCAAGTAGGCAGCCTGCCTCCCCAAAATAGAGAAGGCCACATCGGTTGCAGCAGATACAGAAAATTATGTGTGCGGAGGTGCAGGTGAATTTGTGGCAGATATGGAAGGATTCCTTGGGGCCTTGGAGAGAAGTAAGGGGGGAGGTGTGGGTGCAAGTTTTGCATTTCTTGCTGTTGCAGGGGAAGGTGCCAGGAGTGGAGGTTGGGTTGGTGGGGGGTATGAACCTGACAAGGGAGTCACGGAGGGAGTGGTATTTTCGGAATGCTGATAGGGGACGGGAGGGAATTATATGCGTGGTGGTGGAGTCCGTTTGGAGCTGACGGAAATAACGACGGATGATACGATGTATATGGAGGTTCTTGGAGTGGTAGGTGAGGACCAGTGGGGTTCTGTACTGGCGGCGATTGGAGGGGCGGGGCTCAAGGGAGGAGGAGCGAGAAGTGGAGGAGAAGTGGTGGAGAGCATCGTCGATCACGTTTGGGAGAAATTGCGGTCTTTGAAGAAGGAGGTCATCTGGGTTGTTCGGTATTGGAACTGGTCCTCCTGGGTGCAAATGCGGCGGAGATGAAGGAATTGGTAATATGGGATGGCGTTTTTGCGGGGGCAGGGTGGGAGGAGTTGTAGCCTAGGTAGCTGTGGGAGTCGGTCGGTTTATAGTAAATGTCCGTGTTGATTCGGTCGCCCGAGATAGAAATGGAGAGGTCTCGGAAGGGGAGGGAGGAGTCTGAGACGGTCCAGGTAAATTTGAGGTCGGGGTGGAAAGTGTTGGTAAAGTGGATGAACTGTTCAACCTCCTCGTGGGAGCACGAGACAGCGCCGATTCAGGTGCGACCGCATTTGCAAATTGCATACAGTTCTGGTTGCCACGTTATGCGAAGGATGGAGAAGCAATAGAAACGGTGCAGTCGACGTTTACCAGATGTTGAAAAACTCCACGGAGAACGTCTGGCTGCTTCTTCAACCAATGCCTGATGACGGAATACGAACACTCTTTCAGTGTGTTCTGCCCCTCAATGGTTCATTCACCTCCTGATGCAAGTCAACCCTACTGTTAAGTTTCCTCCCTGTTTGCACAATGTGGATAGAATTGAAACAAATTTTGTTTCTTTTTTGTGTTCCGCCAGCATGCAGGATAAATTTTGTCTCCTGATCCGAGCAAGTATGACTCCCAATTTCCATCCCTGTCTTCGAGCTCAGAACGCGAAAAAATGGTGATTCTCAGTGTGATGCAACAGAGTGATGCCTAATTCCCCTCTGAGCGAAACATCACGTCTCCTAATCCTTCTCCAAAGAAAGGGTGCAGAATGATTCAGCAACTATGCTGACAGGCTGTGGTTTGTGTGTGATCGACCATAGAGTCAAATAATGTAGGCGAGGCACTTCATCCTAATTGAGTCGGCATCGTGGAATGCGAAACATAAGCTACACTTGTCACACATTCCAAAACGTAGCGCTTAGCGTTCAATGTTCGGGCACTTCATGTGGTTGATGCAATAGCTTTTCAAAGATTGCGAGGTTTCCCAGCTGAGCTACACACCCAGCCAAATAATTCTAGATACCACAATACTCCCGTTGAAGCATTTTCCCCTCAATGCCCTTCCAAAACTTTTGCCTTTCAATTTCAAATTATGCCACCTGGTTATTGACCTTCTGACTGAGGGTAGCTGGTTATAACTGCTCACTCTGTCCGTGGCGGACAGAATCTTGCTCACCTCAAACAGTTCTCCCCGCTCCCTTCTCTGCTTCAAAGCAAACAACCCGAGCAGATCTTGCTTCCCTTTGTTGCTCAACTGTTCCACAGAATATAAAACCGCACAGCACCGGGAATACCCCTTCTGCCCATCATACAATTTTAACTAATTCTATCTGCCTGCACGACGTTTGTATCCCTCTATACTCTGTCCGTTCATGTGTCAATCTAAAAGCATGTTAAGCTTTGCTATGGTATCCATTTCTGTCACCTCCCCTGGCAGTATGGTCCAATGACCTACAGCCCTCATTTGAAAGAAAACAACTTTCCTCACATATTTCCATAAATTCTATTCCCGTCGCCTTAAATCTATTTACACCGGTATTTGACATCTCCGCCCTTGTGGAAAAAACATCTCCACCTGGCAAACTATCTTCACTTTTTTTTTGCATCTGACAGGTCGCCCCTCCTCCTCCCATACTCTCACGGAAACGACCTAATGTTTTGCAGTCACTCCTTGCAGCTAAAGCTCTCCTATCCTGCCACACCTCTTTTGTAGCCTCCCCAAAGTATCCATATAATTCCTACGCTGTGGTCATCGGGACTGAACATAATCTTCCAATGGCTGTGTAACCAAAGGCCTGCACAACAGCAAAGCTACGACAGTGACAATGCCATCGCGCTGTCGTGCCTTTTTTGTGAACGCTGCCCTCCTCACTGTCTCTATGTTAAATGAATGACCTGAATGGGAAACGAGCCTTGGAAATTCATTTTTCCTGCTGTCATTCAGTTTAATTCACGTGTCTGAGAAAGCAGTTTGCCAGGGCTCATTGGATTCACACCATGAAATGAAACCTGAATTGAAAAGATGACGGATCTCTCCAATCGGAAACTCAAATATTTTCCAGCGTTGTTATGTTGTATCTTCTTCATCGCTGGCAGGAAAGGCATGCAGCAGACTTGCAAGTGTGGGCATGCTCCTTCATTCCTTACTGAAACACTTTCACCACAAGGTACTTTACTGCAGTAACTTCTCTCTAAAGCACATGGAATGATTGGATCGAGGAGACAGAAGAAAAGAGAAAAATATTTTTAACGTGGCCATTCGAATTAGGAAGGTATCATCCTTTGGTCTCACTGAGAGGCACAACGCGAGAATAATACAGATTGCTGTCTCCCGTTTCTAAGTGGATTTTTTGGGGTCGCGACAGTGCACATTGCTTGAAATGGTTTCTACTAATTGTTTGTGAAGACCAGACCTGTGTTTACTGCTGCGGCTCTGGCCTGATATTCATGCACCGATTGAGAACTAATCAGTTTGTTCACACTGTGCAAACATTTAGGAAGAGGGGCTGCATTGCTCCCGTGCGTTTGCCTCAGGAAGTGAAACGCGATCGGAAACTTTCATTGGCATAAAAGTGAACAGATCCGCTGGTCCGTAACTCAGTGACTATATTATTCATAGAGCTGTTGGAATTTGCAACCCGATGCCAGGGACAGAGGTGCAGGCAGATTCGACAGTAGGATTCAAAAGGGGCTTCCATATTCATTTGAAGGGTATGAATTGAGAAGGATGTGGAGGCAGAGTCAGAGAATAGTGCTAACTGTGCAGCTCTTACAGGAGCCAGGCCAGAAATAATGGATTGAATGGTCGCGCTGTGTACTGGAAAATTGTATGATTCTTATATGATGAACAGCTGACCAAGCCTTGTTCAAAGAGGAGTGGTTCAGACCAATCTCAAAGCAGGAGATAGACGTGGTTAATGTTCAGCAGTTTAGGGTGCAACAGACATCTTGAGGCGGGGCCAATATAGACAGATTTATTAATACAACATAGATCAAGAAGACTGGACTTAGAGGAATGCAATACCAAGAAGTTTTTAATCTGCAATCACTGCAGATATCAGACCAAAAGACGGAGGATCAGGCGTAGGCTGTTCAGGCCATCGACTCTGTTCTGCCATTCACTGAGATCGTGAGTGATCTCATCATCCACGAATCCAATTTCCTGCCTTATCTCAATACTTCATCGATTCCACTGAGGCTTGAAAGGTCTGCCTATCTCATCTTTGAACATACCGAATTCTTCAAGCTCGACAGCCCTCTTGCCTAAAGAATTCCCTGGATTTGCAAGTATCCGATCGAAGAAACTCGGCCTCAACACTGTTTTAAATCGTTGCCACTTTGTTCTGAGATAAGACCCTCTGATCCTAACCTCTGCGACAAGGGCAATCAACCTCACATCAGTTTAACGGTAAAGTCCTTCAAGAGTCATTCATTCTTTCATAAGCTTGCTTCGTACTCTTCGAAACCCCAACGCGTTCTCATCCAAACTAATGAACCTCTCCTGTGAAGTCAGTCCCTCCATAACTGGCATCAGCCCAATGAACTTTGTGTGGTCTGCTTTTGTTCAGATAACGTACGCGAGACTGTTCACAATATTCCAATTGTGCTGACTAGTGTTTTGTTCTTCCTTCAATGAAGCATCCTACTTTTTAAATCCAATGCATTTGAAATTAAAGTCTGGCAAACCCATGTATATAATAAAGCAAATCTGGTGAAGTGTTTGCAAATCCATCTGCTACAGAGATGTTATAACACAACTTTGGAGCAGGTAGAATTTGAACCCTCCCTTGCACCACGACATCCCACGATCTCTGCATTGTCACATTACAATCACAAATCTGAGAGGCCAGGGAATATCTCCTTGGCGATCAATATTTGCAATAAGAAAGAATGCATGCGTACACATTTTTGGATAGACTGGGAATTACGATTGGTATTTTCCTGTGTGCAATTTTATTTCGCTCCAAGAATACAGAAAAACGAAGGAATGAATGTTGATGTGAATGGACCCTCATGATCAACCTGAACGGCAGCAAAGAGTATAATGGCCACCGTTAAAAACAATGTTTCACTCGGTTGCTCACGAGAAGCTGTGCTAATTGCTGCAAGTCAGATGAACTGGAGTACTTGCAATTATCGTTGATTTTCACAACCACTAAGTTTCCACGCATTAAAAGCAGTGTAGCCCACATCATCACTATAGTTGGAAGGATGAAAAGATGGAAGCACAGATCCTCATTTATGGGTTGAAAGACTGCGCTGCTGGTTTTCATCACTGACAGAGTGATAACTGTCACCTGTTTGAATTCATTTTAAAATTAGATCACCAACTGACACATGGAGTGAGGAATGGGAGCTTAAAACTGTCTCCTTCATGTTTACAGTACATACCAAACAGAGTTATTGGCCTGAGTAATTAGTGAGGTGAAGAAGATCAAAATAAATTAGTCATAGGCATTCAGGAACATAATAAGGCCATTTAGATTCGCGAACCTGCTCAGCCGCTCGGATAACCATATGTTATCTGTGGGATAACAACATATCTTTGCCTTTAACCCATATGCCTTGACACTATAGCTCAATAAAAATGCGTCTATCTCAGATTTAAAAGTAACAATTGAATTATTATTCACCACCATTTGAGTACGAGCGTTCCTGAGGGCCACTACGCTTTGTTTGCAGAAGAGCTTTCTGTTATCTCTCCCGAATGACTTCACACTAATTCTTACAAAATGCTGTGAACATCGCTTACTGGAACCAGCAATTATTGCCTATTATTATTAATTGACCTCACTAGAAGATGGTGGAGAGCTGCCTTCTTCATCTTTTGCAGTCTCTGTGCTATTGGTTGACCCACAATACCTTTCGGGAGGGAATTCTGGAATTCGTCCAAGCACATTCTTTACTTTTAATTCAACTGTGGATATAATTACGTATTACGTCTGTGGTCAGCAAAGTTTTGGAAAGAATTCTGAGGGATAACATGTATGACCATTTTGCAAAGCATAGTGTGGTTAAAAGCAGCCAGCATGGTTTTGTGAGGGGCAGGTCATGCCTCACATACATTATTGAGTTATTTGAGGAGGTGTCAAGACAGGATGTCGACCAGTGGATGTGGTGTACATGGACTTCAGCAAGGCATTTGATAGGGTTCCACAGAGTCGGCTCATTCATAAAGTCAGGAAGTATGGGATAAAGGGAAATGTGGATATCTGGATTCAGAATTGGCTGGCTGGCAGAAGATAGAGAACTTTTATAGATGGAAAGTATTCTCCCTGGAGGTCAGTGTTGATTGGCGTCCCGCAGGTCTCTGTTCATGGGCCTTTGCCCTTTGCAGTTTTTGTAAATGACTTGAATGAGGAGGTTGAGAGGTGGGTTAGTAAATTTGCAGATGACACAAAGGTTGGAGGTGCTGTCGATAGTATGGGAGGACTACTGCAGGCTGCAGTAGACAGGATGCAGAGCTTGGCTGAGAAAGGGAAGATGGAGTTCAACCTGGAAAAATGCGAAGTGATCATTTTGGAAGTTCGAACTCGAATGCTCAATATAGGATTAAAGACAGGATTCTTGGCAGTGTGGTGGAGCAGAGGGATCTGGGTGTTCAAGTACGTAGATCTTTCAACATTACCACCCAAGTTGATAGGGTCGTTATGAAAGCGTATGGTGTTTTGGCTTTCATAATCAGGGGTATCGAATTTAAGAGCCAAAAGGTTTTGCTGCAGCTCGACAAGTCCCTGGTGAGAACACACTTGGAATATTGTGTCCAGTTCTGGTCACCCTACTATAGGAAACATGCAGATACTTTGGAGAGGGTGCAAATAAGTTTTACCAGGATGTTGCCTGGACTGGAGGACTTGCCTTATGAAGAAAGTTTGAATAGGTTCGTACTTTTCTCTCTGGAGAGAAGTAGGAAGAGAGGAGACCAGATTGAGGTATACAGCATAACGACTGGCATTTATAGAGTCAATAGCAAGAGACTGTTCCCCAGTGCAGGATTGACTGGTACAAGGAGTCATCGTTTAAATGTATTAGAAGGAAGGTATAAATGAGACGTTAGAGATACGTTCTTTGTGCAGACAGTTGTGAATGCATGGAATGCCTTGCCAGCTGTGGTGGTGGAAGCAGAGTCATGGGGACATTTAAGCGATGCTGGACATGCACGTGGATATCAGTGAGTTGATGGGTGTGTATGATAAGTTACTATATTTTACATTAGGATTAAATCTCGTCACAACATCGTGGGTGAAAGGGCCTGTTCTGTACTGTACTTTTCTATGTTCTATTTTCTATGTTATAGGTTACTTGTATCTCCCTGCCTTTCCCTGTTGACGCCCGGAAGACCTTGATTAGACCAGCTATTCAACTTCAGGATTCGAAAGATTAAACACCGAATGTGTCTAATCACTTCTTATGCCCTAGTAATGATCCCCTTCCAGGTCCTTGGTCTCCTTCCCGATGTCTTTGCAGAGTGAATGATTTTTTTAGTTGGGGGTACTCCCAGAGATTTGGAGATCGGGTGCTATCCCTCATATTCTGTAGCTAACTCTGTCAATGGATAATAGAAGCAAATCTAGAATGAAAGAATCCCTACTGTGTGGAAGCAGGCGATTCGGCCATCGTTTCCACAGCGACTGTCTGGTGACCATCCCATCCAGTCCCACCACCATACTTTGATCCTGTCACCCTGCATATCCTACAGCCCATCCACATATCCTGAATAATTTTGGAGTGTGTGAAGAAAGCGAATTCCCCAGAGGCAACACACGCCAATGCAGGGTAAATGTTCAAACGGCCAGGCACCCATGGGTGGAATCAAAACAAGTTTGTTGCACTGTGAAGCAGCAGGGTTAGCCATTGATCAATCGTGCCACGCAATAACCTTGCAGAGTTTATTGCACAAATATTAGGGAAAATAACAAAAAACTCCACAAGAGCATAACAATGGAAGAATTCGAAATTATTGAATATAATTTGGAAATGTACAGCTTGATGAATGTTTGTGATGGGCAGATGATGCTTCAACAGCCTTATGGAATTATTTGAGCAAGTGACAAAACACATTGATTGGGGATAGCAGTTGATGTCGAAATGAATTTTAGCATGGAACTTGCTAATTCAGAAAGTAATGACACATGGGCTACAGGAAAATCTGGCTGCCGGAATACAGTTTTGGCTGTCCCACTAAAGAAATAGAGTGGTAGCAGATAGAAAGGTAAAATATCCGTAAAATATTGAGGTTCGAAGGGCCTGTACTGTGCTTTACTGTTCTGTCCTATGTTATATGTATATCGTTAAACGAAAGTGATGCAGGCTTGATAGCTGAAAAGTATCTTTTCTTGTCTGTTCCTGAAAATACAGACACAAAGGTTATGTTTCCTACTTCAGTCATTTCTCTCACTCACTCTCTTTCTCTCTCTCTCGGTTTCTGTCTCTCTGTCCCTTCATGAGGTAATATCAATCAGACTGGGTGAAGCATATGTTTACTTTCTGCCGCCCGTGCTTAATGAGCTGTCAACGTAATACACACAAGATGCAGCCAATCACTTTTCCTGACGTGTCATTATTACTGACGGTGTACCTCTTGATCTTATAAGCTTGCGAACTGACTTTGGCCCGGAGATATGAGAGTCAGTGTAGAATGTCGAAGGCACCACTCTTGGCACTCGGTGTACTGATGCTTGGACAGTCCATTGCTTCTGACGCATTTTTCGAATCTCCCGAATTCGAAGGTCAGTATTTTTCCTCCCATTGCACCATTCGTAGGTATATGAGAAGGTCATTCATTCCCTCCATGCCGACATCACAGCAAACTGTTTCAGCATTGAGTCATGTCCAAAATTCATTCCTTTCGTTGAAACATCATTCACTTTCACCAATTAAGATCAATGCTTTCCTGTTGGATCAGAATGATTTTCGCAATTTATTCATTAACAATCTTCTACTGGTGCCATTTCTGTCAGTCCTCTGCACATCGATCATTGCCATCTCCTGACCTCATCGACTCCCTCTACTGTGTGTGATCACCTGGGCCATCCCCTTACTTTGACACTAGACTTTTCAATATTCCAACTCTTAACCCTTCGATCAGAAATCTGAAGTTTGAATCCCAAAGATAGGAGACTTGTTCCGGCACAGAATGCGACCATTTAGCTTTGATCTAATACCAGTTCAAATGTTGATAGTACTTCGGAGCATGGAATAATTAGTTATTTGAAATTTATTCTTAAAGGAATCTACTACAAAAGAAGTAATTGTTTCGGCAACCGTACAAGAGATCAATAGGTCTGCCGTTTGAATATGCTGGACAGTTTTGATCGCCTTACTTGAGAAGGTATACAGTTGTTTAGGCGGCAATTCAGAGGAGGTTCAGTCAATTGAGACAAGTAGTGAAGATTTTGCTCATGAAGGAGATTGAAGCGGTTAAACCTCTCATCTCCCAGTAGTTAGAAGAATGGGTGGAGAGGAATTCGGAATCTGCAAAACGATAAGTACGATTGATAAAATTGACGCAGAACGGATGAGTCTTCAGATCCGCTTATGAAGAAAGTTAAAACATTTAGAGCCTCTAATCTCCCAGTAGTTAGAAGAATGAGCAGAGATTAAATCGGAGTTAGAAAAATGCTAAGTACGATTGATAAAGTCGATGTCGAACAGATGGTTCTTCAGATCGGGCAATGTAGAAGGACGGGTACACGTTTTAGAATGAAGGGTATAGATTGAAATCAGAGATGAGGAAAAGTCACTTTTCTCAAGGTGTCCTCACTGACGCAGAATGCAGTTTATGTCGGGACATTAAGTAAAGATAAAGAGGATAAGGACAGTTTTTTTTTTACTGACAACGGGTTAAAGGGAGATTACTGGAATGTGGAGTTGGGGTTGAGGTAAGTTCACCCATGATTGCATTAAATTTGCGCAGGCTTGAGTGATTGATTACCTTTCTCCTTTTCCTAGTTCTTGTCATCTCAAACAATATAGTTAACGCTGGGATCGATTTTTATAATGAGACACTGACATAATCCCTGCACCCTTCTCTCCAGCAACACCACTCTGTAGCATCCACAATACAGAAATGATTCAAACTGTTCCCTGAATGCTGTATCTAATTGGATCGCCTATGCCAAGTAGTACTCACAGATTTGATCATGTTTTTCTGTGTGTATATTCGAGCATTGTCCCGATTTTAAAAGCATTTGTTTTTGAGTTATTTGATGGCAGCCTACCATCTCCCTTCCTTTCAGCACTACCAGACTTCCAAAAGTCCAGTGCCTCTGTTTTCCACCAATTGCAGCTGGTTAAAACATTGGCTTAGGAATAATGAAGGTGAAAAGTTGTAAAAAGGTATTTCGATGATTTCAACGCAATTGGGGAAAAGAAAAATATGGTTTGTTGAAGCATCATGTTTTAAGGAAGCTGTTTGAGTTAATTGACAACATGAGTTGTCGACAAAGGGCACCCCTTGGACGTGGTTTAATTAAATATCAAGAAGGCTTTAAACAAGGTGTTCCACCGCGTAAATAGATTCTACATGTGCAAGGGCGGCATGGAGAGAAGAATGACGTGTTCGGTAGGAAGTAGACAGGAGCTAACTTGGGACTGGTTCAGCTTTGAAATTCGTGAGACAGAAGGTTACAGGCTGGAACCTGAAATGTTTACTGTATTTGTAAATCGTTCAGACACAGAGATGTGTGGTACATTTTAAAATTTTGTGGACGGCATAAAGATAGCCCGACAGAAAAATACCTCAATAATCCAGGTCTTCAAATGAGTTGAGAATTGCGTTGAACCTAAATAAGTTTAGGAAACGCACTTTGGAAGAAGAATCATGACAGGAGTGTAGTCGTGACTGCTGGGTCATGACGAGGCTCAAAGGAATAGAGGTATCTTCGCGTCCTTGTCCATATGTTTAGGGTATAATTAAGAACGACCGTTTCCATTATCATTCGGAGCATAGACTTTAAAAGCAGAAGAATATGTTGGACCTGCACAGAACTTTAGTTTGGGCACAGCTGAAATATTGCTTGTACGTCTGGTCACCACAATACAGGAAAGATGTGTTTAGTCTGGAGAAGGAGAAGAGAACCTGGCAAGTTCAATTAAGTCTCGAGTTTCCACACGAGTAATTTCCCCATATCTCGGTGTTAATTCAGCAGTCCCTTATTCTCAAACTATGGCCTCCCGTTCGAGATACCGACGACGTGAGGAAACATCAGCTCGATCTTAACTTTGTCTTTCTTTTAGGCAGCTCACACAGACTCACAGAGTCATACACTTTAGTGAATTTTGTTTTGTGAACGTCGAAATAAATGGAACAGGTTCAATTAAAACCGTCAAGATGGAAGTTGAGTGTTTGTTGGGGAGGAAATGCTTCAGTGTGACAGGGCATTGTTGATACGGCATCTGGAGTGCAGAGCAGTAAGCAAATTCAAATATGCAGATGACTCGAACCTTGGGAGAAATGAAAACTATGGGGAGGATATTGCACAGGTCCAAAAATACACTGGCAAATTGATGGAGTTGGCAGGGAAGAGGTTGATACATTTCAATACAGGGAAGTGTGAGGTGATGCACTTAGTTGGAAGACTACGAAATGGTAAAATAAAAGTGGGAGTGGGTGGTCGGAAGTTAAAGAGGGCCAGGCGCAAATGAACATGCTGCATCAACGCGCAGATAATAGACCCAGACTGGATAGAGGGTGCGAACGGCAAACAAAGAATAAATTAAGTAGGACTGCACTCATTGGAGAGAAGACGGATGAGAAGATATCAGACGGATGGTTTCAAAATCATGACACAACACTTAATGAAGTACATAGGGAAAAGGCTTTACCATTTATAAAAGGAACAAGAACGAGAGTGGCGTACAGATAAAGTGGTGTGCAAATGAAACAGTACTGAAGTGAGGAAATTTTGTTTTCACCCTGCGACTACTAGTGGTCTGGAATGCGTGGCTTGGAAGAAAAGGCAAGGCAGGTTCAATTAAAACCTTCAAGATGGAAGTTGAGTGTTTGTTGGGAAGGAAATCAAATGCAGATTTCGGAGGAAATAGACCAAAAATTTGCAACAGGTGACAGAACATAACTGTAAACTGCGGGCCATATAATATCGGGGGCGCCCTAAATAATATGGGGGATTCCGTGACATTGGAATTCGACCTTCTCCCTCTGGCTTCCACTGACCAGAACAGACATATAAGAGTCCTTACTTCCTTACAGGGAATAAAAACGACTGTAAAAAAGCTGGTGGAATGTGCTCGGTCAATGGGTGCACAGCACGTCAAGTGGAATCTGTCGTGAGGCTGTGCCCGTTTGAACAACGCTGTTGTAAGAATCGACGATCTCAGAGAAGCCATGGGGACACTGACTGTATTTGATGATTGCGTTGACTGCGAAGGCTGTGTGGGGTCGGTCCGAAACACCTTGTTCCTTGAGAGTTGTAAATTAAAACCGTCTGAATTGTAAACTACACCTTGTTCATGTCCCATTTGTTACCACATACACACCCCCGGGAAACGTCAGGATGTCTGGAAGGTGCAACATAGAGAGAGAAGGAAGTAGAGTTAACATTTCGAGTCTGGTTGAACTTTTATGTAGAGAGAAATGGAACTGTTCTTCCAGCAAATATGACAGAGAGAAGAAGAGTGAGCGAGAGAGAGAGAGGGAGAGACAGAGACATAGACACACACAGAGAGGGAAAACACAGAGGGAGAAGCAATGTTCAAATCAGGGGATGAAAAATAATCGCGAGTGCAGAGGAATGAGGTTGGATTGAAATCAGTCATGATCGAGATTTCATTCAAAGTTACAGAACATTGAGATACCTGTATAGAATGAACATGGCGATGACGTATCCGTGAATAGGAGAGGTTAGGATCCGAGGGCACAGCTTGAAAATAACAGTTCAATCCTCTTGAACTGATTTAAGGCAGAATATCTTCATCTGGAGGATGGCGATTCTGCAAACTCATTGCCTCAGAAGACCGTGGAAGCCAGGTCATTGAGCTCATTTCAGTCAGGAATCGATAGGCTCTTGGTTGGTAAGACGATCAACGGTTATGTGGTGGGGGAAGGATAGGTGGACGGCAGAAGCCAGGTGTTGAGAAACCTATCAGCTTTGATCAAATTTTGGAGCGAATTCAGGGGCAAAATGATTCAATTCTGTATCTCTGATTCACCATCTTGTGATTTTGTGGAATGGAGCAGCACGCTTGAATGGCCAAGTCGCCGAATACTATCCCTTATGCCTGTATGTGCGGCTCGTCAATACAGATGCAGCTCAACGTTGTCAAATTACAATGCTAATAAAAGGGTGCATGTTGAGGATGAAGAGCAAGAGAGTACCACACTGTTCGAGAGCTCACGCTAACATACGATCTCACTGTCAATGGCTTTAAATAGTGGGACCGCCGTTCTATCGGAGGGTCAGTGTGACGTGGATGGAACGGAGAGTCAAGAGGAATGACAACCCGCCATGAGCTGACATTGCACTAAATACCGTAATATTAATTTGTCAGTAATGAAAGAGCACCAATCACTCGGACGGGCTGCACTGACGTCTGCACTCACAGCTTGAAAGCCAGATCTGGTGGGGCACCGCACTGTGGCAGACCCAGTCCTGATGCAATCCTGCACTAACACACAGTTAGTCGAACGTGAGCGCTATGTGCAGGTGAGTAAGTATGCAACAAACATTGCACGGTCCGACCCCACACAGCCTTCGCAGGAAATTGGGGATGGGCTTCTCTGCACCCCTCTCTGAGAAAAAATTGGGAAGTGAGCAAGCGTTTGATCCGCAGGAGAATAGGGCTCTGTACATCTTGTACAATGCTGCAGCCTTTGAATGCATGTGAATAACGTGTGTGCGTGTATGTGTGCGTTTATAATAAAATGCTGTCCAAACATTTTATTAAAAGTCGATCAGAAATCCGTTTTAATGCACGGAGACGTTAGCAACATATATTATTTGATTTTATTCACTCGTCGCATGTAGGCAATTCTGGTTGTCCAGCATGTATTGCCCGCCACTAGTTTCCACCTTAACAAGGGTTGCTGTGAATGTTTTCTTGAACAGCTGCTGTCCATGTGCTAGCGGTAAACGCACAGTGCTCTTTGGGAGGCCGTTCAGGAATGAGATCCAGTGACAAAGAAGGAACGGTCTCATTGGATTGGGGCATCGTCAGTCAGCTACCCATCACATTATGGCCTTGTTTCAAACATGGACATAATAACTGAATTGTAGAGGTGACGGGACAGTGACAGGTTCTAACATCGAGATCGCTTTCGACCGATCATGAGCAAAACTGGAATAAATGGGAGTCAAGAGGAAAATGCTCCAGTGGTTGGGCTCATACCCTAAAGACAGGCCAAATGACGATGTTGTTGCAGGGCAGTAAACTCAGTTCCAGAACATCTCGACATGTTTTCCTCATGATAGTGCCCATGGCTAAATTATCTTCCGGTACTATATCATAATGACATTAGTGGGGATGTTGCTGATGAGTGTGCAACGTCCATCAACATTTGCATCCACGTAGGTATGGAAACAATCCATTTTTAATTCCAAGATCTGTACGATGTCGAGGCGAGGCTGACAAGTGGCAGCGCGAATGTGAGCACTGCTGATGCTGGAGATTAGAGTCGAGAGTGGGTATCTTGAAAAGCACAACGGGCCAGACAGCATCCGAGGAACAGGAAAGTCGACGTTTCCAAAAAAGGCCCTTCATCAGGAAGGGCCTTTGCATGAAACGTCTGTTTTCATGCTCTTTGGATGCTGCCGGGACTATTGTGCTTTACCAGCACCACATTCTCCACTGATAAGTTGCAAGTCACATCCACGTCATACAAATGTCAAGTTATGAACCCTACCAAGAACAGACAATCTAGTAATTGCTCCTACCCATCCAATGGTGTTACAATCAATGAGTCACCACTATAATCATCCTGGGATTTACATTTGACAAGGAACTAAACTGGATTCACCACGTAAACACATTAGAGAAAGCAACAGGTCAGAGACTTGGAATGCTGTGGCGAATGCTGTGACCAACAACTCGACATAATCGAAAGTTTACATATCATGAGTTTTATGGATTACCGCCCACTTGCATGGATTATTGCAGCTGCAACAATACTTAAGAAGGCTAGCATCATTCAGGGAAAAGCACACTGCATGAATGGTATTATATTCCCAACGTTCCAATCGCTCCAACGCCCAGACTCAGAAGCTTCACTGTGTACTTTATTCAGGATACTGTGGCGAAACTCTGCAGGGTTCCATCAGATCGCACCATGAAAACTCAGACCACTTTGCCCTCGAAGGAAAAGTCAGCAGATACATGGGAAAGCTTTACCTGCAAGTTCTCCTGCCACTCACATCCTGACTTCGAACATGAACAAAACAAAAGTGTACCACAGGAACAGGTCCGAAGCCCTCCAAATCGTTTCTGAACATTCCGCCCCAAATTAAACTAAATTTCATGCCTTCTGCCCTTAAACAGTCCGTATCTCTCTATTCCCGTAACCATTCAAATGCTTCTTAAATGTCACCAACATGATTTTTCCATCACCTCATATGGCAGTGCGTTCCAGGCTCCGGCCAATCTCGCAGTGAATTTATTCCCACGCACATCTCCATGGTGAATACTGATACAAATTCTTCATTAAGCATCTCTCCACTTTCGGTGGCTTCATGCGTAATTTCAACCTTTATCCTTGCGTGGGTCAACTGTTTCCCTTGTTACACTCTTTCTTCTTATATATGCATGGAATGACTTTGGATTCTCTTCGGCCTTGCTTGATAAAGACATTTCGTGACCCCTTATAGACTTCCTAATTCCACGTTTAGCATCGTTCCTAATTTTCTTTATATTCCCAATGTGATTCGTCAGTTTGTACCCGTATTTCCCGTATTCATTGATACAATGGCTGATCCAATGATCCCAACTTCTACTTTCCTGCATTTCCCATGTCACCCTTGTTTCCCTGATGAATCAAAGTCTTACCATTTCTGCTGTAAATATACGTACTGAACCAGCCTCTACAGCTCTCTGCTGCAAGGAATTCCCTAGATTCACTATACTCTGAGTGAAGAACGTCCTTCGCATCTCTGTCTCCAATGGGTGAGCCCTTGTTGGGATTCTGGTTACGGATTCTCACACACGGGAAAACAAATCAGGTGGCAAAAGTAATTTTTGCAGACGACAAGAAACTTTGTGGAGTTATGTTCAACAGGGACGGATATGAATGGTTGCAGCAGGATACGGTTCAGTTGAAAAGGTAGGTGACGAGAAGGCAAATAGAATTTAACTTGACATGTGTAAGATGATGCCTTTGTGTGGTCAAATGCAAGAAAGCTGTGATGCTGAGGTACAACTATATGCAAAGGGAACTTGATGCACGTCCAATGCTCCATGAAACTGACAACAAAATTTGGTGAGGTCGGAAAGAATGCAGCTGGCGTGTTTGTCCTCATCATTCGCAGGACTGAGAAGATATATTTGCATGTCATGGTGTAATTATATGAAAGTTTTTAAAACGTTTCGCCATATTCGAAGTAGTATGTGTTATTCACATTGCCACACGTGAAGCAGGATTTGGTGGGTTGGGAAAGCGTGCAAAAGCAGATTACCAACATGTTGCCTGTGTTTGTTGTTTTCAGAGTGTGTTTGCTATAAAGTGAGATTGAACAAACTTGGATTGTTTAGTTAGTGTCAAATGCGAAGGGGTGACTGTATAGATTTAAATAAAATTAGGAGAGGCAAGAACAACGTGGATAGTCGAAATCTCTTTTTTCAGTGGAGAAAAGGTAAATACAAACGTGGACAAGATTAGGGTGAGATGGGGCAAGTTTAAATGAGAAGGGAGAAGTAAGTGTTTTCTTTTTGCAACGAGGATGGAAAGTGCCTTGGTAACTAGTGAAAGCAGAATTGTGAGCAAACTCTTTAAGTGGCACCTCTGTAGAAACATGTGGATGGGATGTACAGCGAGTGGGGGTATTGAGAGGGAGAACTAGAGAGAGAGTTTGGTGAGAGTGGAGAGAGAGTCTGAGGGGAGAAGAGAGAGAGAGGGAGAGAGTGGGAGGAGGATAGAGAAAGAGCATGGGAAGGTAGAGACAGTGGATGGGGCCAGTGAGAGACAGACAGAGAAGGAGACGGGTAGAGGGAGAGAGAGAAAGAAAGAGTGGAGAGTGTGATGGGGTAGAGAGAGGGAGTGGGAGGGCGTTAAAGAGAGGCAGCGTGCAAGATGTGGATCGAAAGAGGGAGCAGAGAGTGGGAGGTGCGTCGTGAGAGAAATCGGGAGGGATTAGAGGGAGAGATTGGGGGTGTAGAGAAAGCGAGGGAATGTGATAAAGATATAAAGTGGGGTTATATAGACCGAGACTGTGAGGGAATAGACAGAGAGAAAGGAGTGACAATGAGGAAAGGGCGTGGAGAGAGAGGGAGTGGGGAGAGATAGTCGGGCGGGGGCAGACAGAGAGTGGGTGTGGTACACAGAGACTGAGAGGTGGGTACAGAGAGAGAGCGGGGGGGGGGGCTTGCGAGAGAGAGTGCGGATGTTAGCATGAGAGAGAGAGTCGGAGTGTTTAGGGGAGACAGTGGCAAAGTGAAAGAGGGAGAGGTGTAGAGAGAGAATGCAAGGCGGTTCGAGGTAAGAGAGACAGAGAGAGCGGGATGGATGTAGACAAACAGAGTGGGAGAGGAGTATACAGAGAGTGGCAGAGAAGACAGAGTGGGAGGCGGGAGAGAGAGAATGAGGGTACAGAGGGTACAGAGTCAGAGATGGGAGTGTGGGAGATAGAGGGAGGCGAAGGGGAGAGAAGAGTGGTAGTTATTTCGAGGGAGAGAGGCGAATGAACAGAGAGAGAGGTATGGCGTAATTGGAGAGAGAGTGGAAGGATGTTCAGTGATAGAGAGTGGAAGGGGCGGAGAGACAGATAGACAGTGGGAGGGAGTTACAGGGAGGAAGAGAGTGGGAGGGGCTAGATGGAGAAAGAATGAGGGAGAGTAGAGTGGGAAGGTAAGCGGAAGAGAGAATGGGCGGGAAAAGAGGGAGAGATTGGGGTGGAGAAATAGTGAGAGGGCTGCGAGTAGATAGAGAGTGGGGAGGTGCAGAGAGAGGGAGGGAGGGAGGGGTAGGGGTTTGAGAGCAAGAGCAAGCGAGAGAGACAGTAGGTTAGGGAGAGGTGAAAGGGTAGAAGAAGAGACAGAGACCTGGAGGGTTGTAAAGAGTTAAAGGGAGGAGGCAAAGAGTGAGAGTGGAAAAGCAATAGAGAGTGAGCGAGAGTGAAGTAGTATAGAGCCAGAGAGTGGCAAGGAGGCACAGAGAGAAAGGCGCGGGTGCAGAGAGGGAGAGAAAGCGAGGAAGGTAGAAGGAGAGTGAGACAGATTGCGGGGTCTGGAGACAGTGTTCGGGCATGATAGACAGAGAGAAAGATAGATTGGGAGAGTGAGAGGGAGTGTCTTAGGGAGAGTATAGGAGGTGGTAGACGGAGAGAACACTGGAGGGATTAGAGAGAGCGAGAGAAAGAGGGAAGGGTGCAGAGATAGGAAGAGGACGGGGGAAGAAAGAGTGAGAGAGGAAGTTAGAGTCAGTGTGGGAGAGTAGTCGAGAGAGAGTGGGTGAAGGGGAGAGATACATATTGTGGAAAGGATGTAGAGCGAGAGTGGCGGTGTACAGAGAGAAAAGGAGGGTGCAGAGAGAGAGTGCAGGGAGTAGGGAGAGAGAGTGGGAGGAGAGTGGAGAGAGAGGTAGAGGGCGAGTGGAATATCTTGCAGAGAATGAATGGGATGGTTTAGAGACAGAGAGATCGGAGAAGAGGGAGGGGTAGTGACTGAGGAGGAGTCGGTCGGGAGAAAGTGGGAGGGCAGAGAAGCGGAGAGTCTGCGAAAGTGTTATAGAGAGATGGTAGAGAGAGAGAGAGCGCGAATGGGCGGGTTAAGAGAGAATTAGTCAGAGGGATGGAGAAAGACGGAGAGTGTGGCAGTCGGTATATGAAGGGAGAGTGGGACACTGATAGCGGGAGGGATAGAGATAGAGTGGAGCGGTGTATAGGGAAAGAGGGAGGTGTGTAGATGGAGAGTTTAAGAGGTAGGAAGAGGGAGAGAGTGAGAGTGGGAGTGTTTGAACAGAGAGAGTGAGAAGCGGGTAGAGAGAGAGATAAAGAGTTAGTAGGGCTTAGGGAGGCATTTGACGTGGGGTAGAGGGAGAGTAGGAGGGGTATCTAAGGATAGAATGAGAGATTGGGAGGGGTGCCGAGAGAGAAGGAGGGGGGTTAGAGAGAAAGAGATAGTTGGGGGGGAGCGAGAGAGAAAAATAAAGGGACATAGAGAGAGTGTGTGACGAGTATCGAGAGAGAGAGGCGAGTAGAGAGTGAGCCATCGAGAGGGAGGGGTAATGAGAGGGAGTGGGAGGGTTTGGAAGGAGCGAAGGAGGGAAGTTAGAGCGAGAGAGGGGTAGATGTTAGCGAGAGGGAGGGCCTTAAGTAGAGAGCTTGAGGTGGCTAGAGGCAGAGGGAGTGGAGGATTTCAGATAGAAAGTGAGAGAGAGAGATGGAGTGAGGTCGATATAGAGACTGAGCAGGGTGTAGAGGGAGAGATTGGTGTGCATTGAGCGGGAGTGAGAGTGGGAGACTCGAGAGAGTGGGAGGGAGAGAAACAGAGAGAGAGTGGCAGGGGTGTACAGAGAGAATGAATGGTATTTGGCTTAAAAGAGACAGTGGGGGCGAGGAGGGAGAATGAGTGGGAGGCGGGGAGAGAGGAAGGTGGTGGAATGAGCGTGAGAGGGATTCGAATGAGAGAGTGGGACGGGGCGGAGACAGATTGAGTGGAACACGGTGGAGAGGGCCTAGAATGAGAGAATGGGGTTGTAGTGGAAGAATCAGTGGGAATGGTGTAGAGGGAGAAAGGGGTGACTGTGCAAGAGGTTTAGAGAAAGAGAGTGGGAGTAAGTTTGTGAGACGTAGAATGGGAGGGGTGATGAATGGTAGAGAGGGATGGGCCTACAGATAGAGGAGGGGTGAGAAATTGGGAAGGGGGTGGAGAAGGATAGAGTATGAATGGGAAACAAGAGTGTCAGAGTGGGAGGGGCGTTAACAGAGGGAGCACAAGGTAGAGAAAGAGAGACTGAGACAGAATGGGTGGAGTGAAGAGAGGGGGGAAGAGACAGTGACAGAGAGGGGAAGAGTGGGAGCAGGATAGAGAGAGACAGAGAGAGGGTGGGGAGGTAGAGACAACGAATAGTAAGGACGTAGACAGACAGAGACAGATTGGGAGGGGGCAGAGGGAGATGGAGTGGGAGAGGGGTTGAGGGAGAGAGAGAGACAGGGGGATAGAGAAGAGAATGGGAGTTGTTGGGAGAGACAGGGAGAGTGGGAGGGAGTTCAGTGAGAGAGTGCAAGGGAGGAGATAGAGAGGGACGGTGAGAGAGAACCTATGAGAGTGGATAGAGAGAGAGACACTGTGGGATGGGTGATAGAGAGAGAGATTGACAGACATAGTCGCTTACAGAGAAAGATAGTGGGAACAGGAATAGAGAGAAAAAGTTTAGGAGATGGTATAGAGAGAGAGTGGGAGGGTGAAACTGAGAGAGGGAATGATCGGAATAGTGGAGGGAAAGGGAGAGTGGAAATGGTTAGAGAGACTGACAGAGTGAGCTGGGTAGAGAAAGAGGCTGATAGAATGTGGGGTCCGCAGACAGTGAGGCAGAATCGGATGGGGGTACAGGGAGACAGAGAGAAAGAGGAAAATAGGAGGCTGGTAGAAAAAGAGAGAGTGGGAGGCGCATAGGTAGAAAGAGTGAAAGGGATTAGATAGATAGACAGAGGGGCTAGAGATTGAGAGGGAATTCGAGAGAGAGTGGGACGGCTGGAGGAAGAGAAATTGGGAATGTCGAAAGACAGACAGAAATGGAAGAGGACAGAGAGGCAGTGGGTGTGTTGAGAGAGTAAATGTCAGGGAGCAGTGTCGAGCGAAAGAGAGTGACTAGGGCGTTGAGAGGGAGTGCAAGAGAGAGTGAAGAGGGTAGACAAAGAGACAGGGAGGGGAGGAATGGGAAAGGGATCAAGTGTGATCCGGCATAAAGAAAGAGGGAAAGGTAGAGAGAGGGAATGGGAAGGAAATAGAGCGACAGAGAGCGAGTGAGAGGGGGTTAGAGAGAGGGAGAGAGTAGGAATCAGTAAAGAGAGAGATTGGGAAGGTAGAGATTGTGGGAGGGAGGCAGAGAGAGACAGAAAGAGTGGGTGAAGCCTAGAGGGTGTGAGAGAGAAATAAAGATGAGTGGACGGGGGTAGAGAGAGAGTGATGGCGGGCGAGGAGAGTGGGAAGGGGAACAGAGAGAGAGAATGCGCCGTTCGTGAGAGAGAGAGTGCGAGGGAGGAGACACGGAGATGGTAGGAAATAGAATCGGGAGCGTGAGGAATGAGATCGGGATAGAGATGAGAAGGAGCATGGGATGGGGACACAGAGAGAGAAAGTGGGGTGGGTAAAGAGTGAGAGAGTGGGAGAGTGGCAGAGAGTAGAGGATGGGAGTGGTTGTCGAAGGAGAGTGACACAGAGTGGAGAGAGAGAAACGGTGGCGACAGAGAGATAGTGGGAGAAACAGATAGAGTAGGTTGGAGAGAAAGTTAGTCAGTGGGAGGTGCAGAGTAGAGAGGGAGAGATTGAGGGAGAGGGTTAGATAGGGTGAGAGTAGGTGTGTTGAGAGGAAGATTTGGAGGTGGGTTGACAGAGACAGGGAGACAGGGAGAGGTGTAGCAAGACTGAGAGAGGGAGTGGGAGGGCGAATAGGGAGAAAGGGCAACAAAGAGTTGGAGGGAGGTAGGGGGATAGAGAGTGTGGGAGGAGGAGAGAGTCACAGAGTGGGTGAAGGGTAGAGGAATCGAGAGAGAGGTGATGGGGAGTGGACGGTGATGAGAGACAGGGAGAAGGTAGATATTGACAGAAGGAGAGAAAAGTGGGAGAAAGTACATAGGGAGATAATGCGCGGTTAGTGAGATAGTGTGTTAGGGACGAGGCAGACGGAGAGAATGGACAGGGTAATGAAAGTGGGAGGGTGGTAGAGAGACAAAGAACGAGTTTGTGTTTGCAGAGAGAGAGATGGAGAATGTGGGTTGATGGGGTGATAGAATGGGAAGTCAGAGAGAGAGTGGGAGAGAGGTAGAGAGAAAGACAGAAAGGCATCGGCACAGAGTTAGAAATTGAGAGACAGGTAGTGGGGAGAGAGAGAGAAAGAGCAGCGTGGGACCGGGTAGATATTGAGAGAGAGGACGGGAGGACAGTGAAAGATGTGTAGAGAGAGAGAGAGAGATTGGGGTAAGGGGAGAGATTGGGGTGTGTTGAAAGAGACAGGGGAAAATGAGGTTAGCGAGAGATAGAGTTGGGGGTGCAGAGAGAGTGAGACGAGAAAGAGTGAGCGATGTGAAAGACAGATAGGGCAGGGAGAGATAGAAAGGGAGGGATGTGGGGAGAGAGAGGGAGGGGAGGACAGACAAACAATGGCAAGAGTCAGAAGTAAGAGACTGGCATGGATAAAGAGAGAGAATGAGACAGAGTGGGGGACAGTAAAGGCAGTGAGCGGTAAGAGAAAGAGAGAGGGTTGGACCGGGTGGACGGAAAGAGAGTGGATGAAATTATGTATAGAGAGAGAGAGTCGGATAAGATTCATTGAAAGAGTGGGGTGTGTAGAGAGACAGGGTGTAGAGAGTGAAAGTGGGAGGCGATTCGAGAGAGAGCGAGAGACAGTCAGAGATTGGAAGCGTTGTAGATTGACGGGGAGAGAGTGGTAGAGGGTAGAGGGAGAGACAGGAGAGACATTGTGGGAGCGGGTCGAGAGAGAGAGTGGCAATGGAGTATTTAGAGGGGGGGAGGGAGAGAGATAGAGTGAGGGAGGTGTGCAGAGAGAGTGGGGGTTGCGAGAGACTGGGAGGTGTGTCGAGAGAGGGAGAGTGGGTGGGAGTCGGGTAGAGGGAGACAGAGAGAGTAGTGTTGCAGTGAGACAAAGAGAGAGTGGTTGGTACTGGAGGCGGATAGAGAATAGGAGGCATGGAGAGAGATAGAGAGTCGGCAGGGCAAGAGAGAGCGTGAGATTTTGAGAGGGTGTTACATAGAAGGAGAGAAGAGTTCGGAGTGTACACAGAGTGGGGAGTGGACAGAGATAGAGGGGTATAGAGGAAGACAGAGAGTGGGAGACGGTAATGTGAGTGTGAGTGGGGGTAGTGAGAAATCATGAAAAGGAAGGAAAAGAGTTTGGGACGAGAAGGAGATTGAGAGGGAGCTGGTGGAGAGAGACTGAGGATGGGGGGTGAAAAAGAGAGAGGAGCGGGGCTGGAGAAAAAGAGGAGAAGCAGGGAGACAGAGAGTGGGCGTGGTTAGCCAGGAAGAGTGAGGATGTAGAGGGAGAATGAGTGGGAGGTAGGTAGACATAGAGATGGGTGGGCGGAGAGAGAGTGGGGTTAGAGAGAGTAGATAGGACGGTGTGTGGAGAGAAAGTGGGACTAGTGCAGAAAGAGTGAGAGAGAGTGAGAGGCGAAAGACTGTGGGGGAGACAAAGAGACAAAGAAAGAGAGAGCTGGTGGAGAAAGACTGAGTGTGGGACGGGAGAAAGAGAGTGGAGCGGGGCTAGAGAGAAAGAGTGGGAGCAGGGAGAGAGTATGGGAAGGTTAACAGAGAGAGAGAGTGGAATGGAGTTGAGAGCGTGGTGTAGTGAGAGAATGTAAGTTAACCGGTGGGAGAGACAGAGAGCGACAGTCGGTGGAGTGAAGCGGGAGATGGGAGAGTGTAGGCGGCTGGAGTCGAGAGAGGGGAAAATATGAGAGTGGACTATCTAGACAGAAGTGGAGAGAGGGAGCTGGATAGGCAGAGAGTGGAGGGGTGAAGATAGAGAGATGGGGAGGAGAGTAGAAGTTGTTCAGAGAGTGAAGGAGAGGTTTGGAGAGAGAAGAGTGGTGAGATAGAGCGAGAGTCGGAGTGGGGTAGAGAAAGAATGTGGGTGAACATCGAGAGAGTGCGAGGGAGGTGAGAGAGAGAGAAGGGTTAGAGAGGGGAGAAATAGAGTAAATATAGGAGGAGTAAGAGATAGACTGGAGGGTGTTGGTGTGAGAAGTGGAGTGTAGAAGGAGAGAGGGGGAGTCGAGTCGAGAAAGTGGCACCGAGAGACATTAGGCGGGGTGCAGAGAGTCACAGAGAGAGATACGGTGGGAAAGGGACAGATAGCCAGAGGCGCGAGAAAAAAAAAACAATGGGAGGGTTTGAAGACAGAGTGGCAAGGGTGTTTCGAAAGAGAGTTGGAGGGTTGTACAGAGAGAGGGAGAGAGACAGTGGGCGGGAGAGTGAGAGAGAGAGTTTGAGGACTATATAAAGAGACAGTGGAATGGAAGCTAGTGACAGTGAGACTGGGAAGGTATCAGAGATTTAGAGATGGAGGAAGAGAGACAGAGACAGAAAGCGAGATCGGCAGAATGAGAAGAGAGTGGAACGTGGGTTGACAGAGAGAATGAGGTAGAGAAGAGTGAGGGCAGTTACGAGGGACAGAGTGTGTGGGGTTTGAGTGCGAGATTGGTGTCGATAGAGAGCGATTTAGGGAGAGTTAGATGGGGGAAGAGAGAGAGTGCGTGGTCGGGTACAGACAGATAGCGGGGGCAGCGATAGATAAGAGCTGAAAATGTGTTGCTGGAAAAGCGCCGCAGGTCAGGCAGCATCCAAGGAACAGGAGAATCGACGTTTCGGGCATAAGCCCTTCTTCAAGAATGAGGAAAGTGAGCCCAGCAGGCTAAGATAAAAGGTAGGGAGGAGGGACTTGGGGGAGAGGCGTTGGAAATGCGATAGGTGGAAGGAGGTCAAGGTGAGGGTGATAGGCCGGGGTGGCGTGGGGGCGGAGAGGTCAGGAAGAAGATTGCAGGTTAGGAAGGCGGTGCTGAGTTCGAGGGATTTGACTGAGACAAGGTGGGGGGAGGGGAAATGAGGAAACTGGAGAAATCTGAGTTCACCCCTTGTGGTTGGAGGGTTCCTCGGTGGAAGATGAGGTGTTCTTCCTCCAACCGTCGTGTTGCTGTGGTCTGGCGATGGAGGAGTCCAAGGACCTGCACGTCCTTGGTGGAGTGGGAGGGGGAGTTGAAGTGTTGAGCCATGGGGTGGTTGGGTTTGTTGTTCCGGGTGTCCAGAGAGGCGGGCAGAGTAAAGGAGTATGTGGGGAAGAGAGGAAGTGGGTGTGTAGAGAGGGAGAGTTGAAAGGGCTTGGATAGGGAGACTCGGAGGAGGCAGTGAGAGAGAGTGTGTGGGGGCTAGAGACAGAGAGAGAGTGGAATGGGTAGAAAAGAGAGAGTGGGGGCTAGAGAGGAGGGGGTCAAGACAGAGAGAGGGTGCAAATGGGTAGACAAAAGGAGAGAGATTGGGATGTTGGAGACAGAGAGTCAGAGGGGGCAGAGGGAGAATCGCAAGCAGGTAGAGAGAGTGGGAGGACGTCGACAGGGTAGATAGAAAGAGTTGACGGATTCAGAGAAAGAGTGTGGTATGGGGCTATAGAGAGAGTGGGATGGAGATGGAGAGGGTGAGAGCGTGATAAGGCAGAGACAAGGAGAAAATAGGAGGGGGTAGAGAGATTGTTTGGGAAGCCTTTAATGGGAGAGAGTCGGTCATGGGCCAAGACAGAGTGGCAGGGAATAGATAGAGAGAAGAGAGGGAGATAGTGGAACGGGTTAGACAGAGAGAGAGTCAGAGGTGGTAGTGAGAGAGATAGTGTGATGGAATACATCGAGAGAGCATTTCGGGTAGAGAGATTGGGCAGGAGCTAAAGAGAGGAAGTGGGCGGGGTGTAGAGAGAGTGGGAGTGTGAAGAGAGAAAGAAAGCTTCGAAGGGCTAAAAGAGAAAGAGTGAGAGATTTGGAAGAGGCTAGAGAGCGAGAGTAGGGGGCTTAGAGGGTGAGAGGGGGCAGAGATAGAGAGAGATGCTGGGAAGGGGTAGAGAGAGAGTTGGAGTGGTAGAGAGAGAGTGCAAAATGTGCTGAGAGAGATGGAGAGGAAGGGGCAGAGAGAGATAGCGAGAGTGGGAAGTTGTGGAGAGAGAGAGTCTGAGGGGGGCAGAGAGAGAGAGAGACTGCAAGTGTAGAGATAGTGTAAGATTCAGATATGGGGCAGAGAGAGAGAGATTGAGACGTGGCTCCAGAGAGATTGGGAGGGGGTACAAAAGGAATGGGAGGGCGTAGAGAGAGAGAGCGAGTGTGGAAGAGTGAGATATGGCAGCGTAGTAGAAGTAGTGTGCGAGTGGGTTGCGGGTACAGAGAGGGAGTGGCAGAAATGAGAGGGAGTGCAAAGGTTGGAAAATGAGAGTGAAGAAGAAATAGAGAGGTGGGTCGAGAGCGAGGGTGTGGGCGGTGCGTGGAGTGGGAGGCAAAGAGTGGAAGGGATGAGAGAAAGTGTGAAGGTCCATAAGAAAGAGAGAGCGAGGTTGGTAGAGGGAGGAAGTGTAGGAGGTGCATGGAGAGGTAGACAGAGAGTGGGAGGGAATAGAGAGAGAAAGACAGAGAGTGGAATGCAGACAGAGAGAACGAGAGAGTGATGGATTGGAGTGAGAACGAATGAGGTGCACAGAATGAGTGTGCGGTTGACCTTGGGTTTCTGAAGGGTAGAGAGGGAGAGTGTGGGTAGGGGTAGAGTCAGAGAATGTCAGACAGGGGCAGAGAGAGTGGGGGGGGGCGAGATAGAGAGAGTAGCAGATGGGTAGAGAGTGAGAGAGATTGCGAAGAGGTTAGAGAGAAAGTGTGAGGGTAGGGAGAGTGAGTGGGGGCGGAGAGTGACAGAGATAGAATGGGAGGGGAAGGAGAGAGTGGGAATCCTGTAGAGAGCAGGGTAAGAGTGCAGAGAAGAACAGACTGAATTTGGGAGGCAGTAGGGAGAGAGTCTGATGTTGGGAGGTTGAGGATGATTTAATGATTTGGATCAGAATCTGGCTCGCTGAAAGAAGACAGAGCTCGGTAATGGATGGAAAATGTTCATCCTCGACTTCAGTCACCAGTAGCGTACCGCAAGGATCTGGTTTGGGTCCACTGCTGCTTGTCATTTTTTAAAAAAACGACCTGGATTTAGAAGGATGGGTAATTAAATTCGCGGGTGACACTGAGGTCGGTGGAGATGTGGATATTCTGAAGGATATTGCAGTTTACAGAGGGACATAGTTCAACTGAAGAGTTGGGCTGAGAGGTTGACAAAGGAGTGAAATGCAGAAAAGCGTGAGATAATTCACTTGGAAGGAGCGACAGAGTGAAGAATACAAGGCTAATGGTTCTTTTTAGTGTGGGTGAGCAAAGAGATCCCTGGAAGTTTCAACCCAAGTTTATAGGGTTGGTAAGAAGGGTAATGGTGCGTTCGCATTTATTGGCGGAAGGATTGAATTGCAGAGCCATGAAGTCATGCTGGAACTGTATAGAACTCTGGTGCCACCGCACTGAGAGTATTGCGCACAGTTCTGTTTATAGGGAGGATGTGGAGGCTTTGGAAATGGTTCAGAGGACATTTTACTCTGTTTTTGCTTGTTTTGGAGGGAAGGTCTAATGAGCAAATGCCAACAAACTTGAGGATGTTTAGCATAAAGAGAAGAGGTGAAGTGGTGGCTAAATTTAGACATACACGATGATCCGCGGATTAGGTATGGTGGACATTGAGAGCCTTATTTTATCGGATGGTGATGGCGGGCACGAGTGCATATAGGTTTAAATTGCGATGTGATAGATATAGGGCGGATCTCGGAGATATCTTCTTTATTCACAGAGTAGTTGGGATATGGAACGCACTGACTGCAGCAGTACTAGACTCGTCAATTTCATGCGTTATTAATTGTTAATTGGATGAACATATAGATGAAAATGGAGAAGTGCAGTTAAGATAATGTTCAGATTGTTTTCACAGTTGGGCACAACATTATGGAACAAAGGGTCTGTACTGCGCTGTCATGTCCTATGTTCTACAACATACTGTGAAACAATCCCAACGTTGCTGTCCTTGCAATGGCTTGTCAACCTACCTCAAGTCCGTCGTTCCAGCGAGAGCCTCCAAACAATCACCCACTCTGTTCCCCTTACAACAGCTGTGAAACCATCCTGTCTCTGTTCTTGTCGAGATAGCTCCTGTGACTCAATCGCCACTCGGTTTTGCGAGCAATAGCCTGTAGCCGATCCCCACTCTACGATCCAAGCAATGGCCTGTGAACGCATCCCACGCTGGTTCCGTAGCAATTGCCTGCGAACTCATCCCTACTCTGTTTTCCTTGCAGCAGAATGTGAAACCCCACCCCCTGAATATCCTCCCAACAATGGCCTGTGAGCGCATTTACACACTGTTCTGCTCGAGGCAACCTGCGACCCTATTCCAACTCTATTTCCCTCAGAACGACCTCAGAAACTATTCCCACTCTGTTCCCCGAGCATTGACCTTTAAACACGTCTCTACTCTGTTCCCCAAGCAACGAATTATGAACGCTTATGTGAAGTCTGTTATTCCAGAAGGGGCTTTGGAGCAAACTCCCAGTGTGTTCTCCTGTCAACAGACTGTCACCCAATTCCTCCCTGTGACTCGTTCGCCACTATGATTCATTTGGAACAGCCTGTCAGCCGATCGGCAAGCCATTCCCCTGACAATGGCCAGTGAAACCATCCACAAGCTCATTGCAACAGACTGTGAGCTTATGCCAGAATGTTCTCCCAGCGATAGCCTGTGTATAAATCCCCATTCGCTCCTCCCAGCAATGGCCTGTGAACCCATCGTAACCCGGTTCTCCAAGGAATGACCTGTGCACTCAGCCTCGCTCTATTCCCATTTAAACGCCCATTGAACCCAGCCCAACTCTGCTCTCCTAGAAACGGACTGGTAACCTATCTTAAATCTGTTCCCCTAACAAAAGCCTGAGAGCCCATCCCCGCCCTGATCCCCAAGCAACAGTCTTTGACACCATTTCCACTCTCTTTCCTTGGAAACGGCTTTTGCTATTTTGTTCGACAAGCAAGTGCCTGCAGACACATGCAACCTCTGTTCTCCTCGCAACGGCCTAGAAACGCATCCCCAACCTGTTCGACAATGAACGCTCTGTTAAAATGTCCCCACTCTGTTCTCCTAGCAATGGCCTGTGAACCCATCCACAATCTGTTCTTCGAGGATCAGCCTGTGAATACATTCTCATTCTGTTCGCTTAGCAATGCGTTGTGATCCCATCCCTGCTCTTCTCACTGAGCAAGAGCATGTGACCACATTTTCGCTGTGTTCCCCTCACAACAGGCTGTCACCCCATCCTGGACCTTTTCCCACAGGAACAGCCTCTGAACCCATCCTCACTCGATTATCCTAGCAATGACCTGTTAAATTACCACAACCACTTCTCCTGGGAACAGTGTCTGACTCCAACCCCACTCTGTTCCGTTAGTACCTCCCTGTCATCCAAGCTCCAATCTATTCCACCAGCAGCGGCCTGGGAACCCCTTAGTTTGTGTTTCCCTAGCAACGGCATGAATCCTTTGCCACTATGTTCTCGCAGCAACCGTTTCTGATACATCCTCCCTCTGTTCTCCTCGCAATGGTGTGTGAACGAATCCGCACTCTGTTCTTCTAAAAATTGCCTGTGCCAAATTTCCACTCTGTTTCCGTAGCATTGGCTTGTGAAACAATTCCAACTCTGAACGCCTAGCATTAGACTGTGAACCCATCCCCACATTGTTCACCCAGCAACATCCTGAGACCTCATTCCAACCCTGTTTTCCTGGCAACGATCTGAGAACCCAATACCAGAAAATGAATCGAGCAAAGGGCTGTGGAACTGTTCCAACTCTGTTCTGCCGGAATTGGTTTGATAGCGTTTCACGACTTTGCTCTCCGAGCAACGGCGACTGAACACATCCCCACTCTCTTTCCCTACCTTGCCCTGTCAACCCATCGTAACAGCATTTCCCTAGCAACATACTGAAAATCCAGTCCCACGCTGCTCTCTTTGCAATGGAGTGTTCACCTGCCCCCATTCTGTTCACCTAGCAATGGTATATGAACCCAAATCCATGGAACGCAAATCAAGCATGAGGTAAGTGAGGATGAGTTTGTTTGGGAGGTAGAGAGTGAGAGCAAGAAGGAGAGTGAGTGGAGTAGATTTGGGGAGGGTGTGTAGCACCAGCGGTAAGAGCAAGGACAGAGTGAGGTAAGCCCAACCCCTCAGCTCAGGCCGAGTCCCCTCCCCTTCTTTAAGTATCGAAACATGGGGCTGAGTCCGTCTTTCTCTTCTTCGACACAACGACAAATAAGAATATAGTTGACGCTGCTGTTTTGCCCTTTTTAATGAACATTTTATTATTTACAAATTGAAGTAATAGATACAGTCAGTGGGATCGTGTATTTACGCACTTAGTCCTGAGCTGAGAGAAACATTGAAATGTGTCCCTGTAACCCCCTGTGGGATAAGGTTAGACAACCGAGCACTCACCTCAGTGTGTGACCATAGCGACCGTCTGCTTCATTGCAGAAGCATTGAATTGAGAAGAGAGAATACATTAAGAATTGATGAATGAGGAAATCATATTTTTAGATGAATTTTGGGAAAGTGTTGCTGCATGGGGTAAAACTCGTCTAATTTAAACCTGTAATAGAGAAAGATTTACCCCGTGCATTAACCTGTGAAAATTCGAGGGGCCAAGAACTATTTCAAAATCACTATTTAAAGTAAAAAAAAAGCTTTTAAAATTCTAACAGAGAATAATTAATTAACAATTATTTACAGCTCCTTCCTCTCACCCATATTTTACTTTCCCTTATAAAATACTAAAGCAATAAAACCCCGGAGTATAATGGACCACAAATTCCGATTTCAAAACCAGCCAGCTATCGAACCTTCCCTTTGTATCTTGATTGTAGATTTTCTTCTTCTTTGGGATTTCTGTGTCACAGGCGATTGACTGATAAACGTATCTTTAAGAGAACAGTGTGCCTGGTCGTCTGTACGTGCTGATGGCTTGGCAATTCTCCCTCAGCTGATCACGTTTTCCCGGTATTTTACCACTAAAGCATCGGACTATGTCACTGGTTGTTAATATTTTCAAAGTACGAAATTAAAACTGGATTGGTGTTTGGTATTTTGGGGATATAGATCAAATTGATTGTCCTAATTCGCATTTATTTTTTTCTCTGCAGGCAACCAGCTGCTGGACCAAAAGGTTACATTGCATCTTGTTCAGAACACTTGATGCTGTCAGATAGTTCTGCTAGTTTTTAACTTTCTTAAAGATACAGTACATCAAATTTTCATAACAAAACGAATATTTCAGCACATTCTTCAACTGCTGTCTGAACTTAGTCTGGACCATGGCATAAATCGCGGTGTTTGTGCAGCAACTGAGAAGCTGCAGCGTAAATGCCAATTCCAGCACAAAGTAATCGAAATGCACAGATTGATATCCAATATCATACATCCAATACCATATAGAATACATCATTAACATTGGCCATAACAGTATGAAATTGGCCGAGATGACAAACATTAAAATTATGGATTTTTTTTCCGATTTTGCATTTCTCTGTCAGACTGTGCATTCCAACTGGTGTGAGCCCGGAGTCTGCTGCGGGCGCTGCTGGTCACTAAAGTGTGTTTGATGGTGAAAACATTGAGCAGCAGAATCAGGAGAAATGGGAGAGCCGGGGTTAGAATGTTATGAATGAACTCCATTGTGGCCCAGACAGGTGAGTACTTGACAGCGAGTGTTACAGCACAAAACGAGGGATAGTTCCATAGCCAATATCGAGATGTGAACATAAAATACCAGAAAATGTCCTTTAAACAGCTCAGCACAGTGACTGTTCCCAGAACGACAGCCGCCGTTTTCTCACTGCAATATTTGTTTTTCAGCTTCTGGTAACAAATGGCCACGAATCGATCAAAGGTCAAAGCAACGGTGTACCAGATAGAACAGTCAGTGGCTGTAAAAAGCAGGACTGTTTTATTACACACGGGGATGGACCACACGAAATAAAACTGTTTCGGATAAACAATGGGAATGTGTCTCAATATCAGAGCGAGGATAATGACCAATAGATCCGCCACTGCCATGGCCCCAAGGTAACGTGTGATACACGGAGACAATCCACAATCTTGATAAATCAGGACGGAGATGATCACTACATTAACTGTGAAAACGGCATACATACAAATTATACATCAACCTGGAGCCAACGTTACCAGTTTGATTGATAACACAATGAGATGTGTCACTGCATTCAGAGATTTATTGAAATAAATGGATCTGAAATATTAAACAGGAAGGCCTGAAGTACTCACAAAAATATAAGATGAAACGCAAGAAATCATCCCTCCCTAAACAGACACAGACACATCAATAAGAACAGAATGGTTTCTGGAACACTCCTACAGACTCGATCATTCGAGGGCAGACACAGGTCACTTCATCCCACTTCTAATACGGAAGGTGAGAACGTTGCTGTTCTGAAGTATTCTATCCCAGTTTATTGAAGGGAAACGGCGTTTGGAAATTTCTGGCTTTTCGTCTCAATTGTGGTCAATCGTTTGCCGTGAAGAAATATAGATGCAGGGAAAACATATTCATTCCTTTACTTGACAGAGGGAATATCAAAACTGTGTTTCCTTCTCACTGGAAGGGGATCTCTTCCCTCAGGATCTTATCTTTCGTTACATTAACCCATTTCGGAGGTTCAGAAATCTGAGCTGCCGGGAGTAAAATGTTCCAGAGAATGTCGGGTTTGGAACATTCCAAAGATTGTCATGCATAAAATGGTCCGGGGAATGTTGACTCCAGAATGCACCAGAGAATGCCGGGTGTAGAACATTGCAGGGAATGTCGCTTATAGAATGTTCTGGTCAATGTCAATTCCAGAATGTTTCAGTGAATACCCAGTCCAGAATATTCCGGGGACTGAATGCCCTGGAGAATGGCAGGTATAAAATGTTAAACGGAATGTCCGGTCAAGAACGTTGCAGGGAATGTCGGATCGAGCAATGTCCGGGGAATGTCTGAAATTGAATGTTTTGTAGAACGTTTCAGAAGAAGTCTACAAGGTATAGGATGCTCTGGGAATGTCAGTTAAGGAATCCTCCTGAGAATGTTGGGTATAGAATGATCCGGGAAATGCTGGTTAGAGAATGTTCTGGGAAATGTTGGGAATGGAATAGTGCTGAAAATGTCATTTATAGGATGTTCTAGAGAATGTCGGGTCTAGAATATTCCGGGGAATGTCTGCTACAGAATGTTCTGCAGAACGTTGGATATGGCATGTTCTGGAGTATGTCGGTGCTGAATGTTCTATAGGATGTCGGTTACAGAATGTTCCGGGGAATGTCGTTTACAGTATATGCTAGGAATATCAGTTATAGACTGTTATTGGAAGTGTCGGATGGAGAACGTTCTGGAGAATGACAGTTTCAGAATATTCCAGAGAAGGTTCGGTATAGAACGTTCCGGGGAGTGTCAGTTATTGAACATTGCAGAGAATGTCGGGTATGGAATGTTCAGAGGAATTCCAGTTACAAATGTTTCAAGGAATGTCAAGTGTAGAAAATTCCAGAGACTGCAGTTTTTAAAATGCGCCGAAGAATATCTGGTATGCAATGATCTTGAGAATGTCAGCTGAAGAATGTTCCAGAATGTCATTTGTGGAATGTTCTGGACAATGCTGGGCAGACAACGTTTCAGGCAATGCCAGTTACAGAGTGTTCTGGAGAATTTCGGGAATGGAACAATCCGTGATTGTTGGGTATACAACGTTTTCGGGATGTCAGGTGGAGAATTCTCCAGATAATTCTGGGTATAGAATGTTCCAAGGAATGTTGGTTACAGAACGTTGCAGAGAATGTCGGGTGCACAAAATTCTCGAGACTGTTGTTTGTCGAATGTTCTGGGTATATTTGTTCATACAATGTTCCGAACAATGTCGGGTGCAGAGTGTCCCAGTGAGTGTAGGGTATAGAATATGATAGATCTATAAATATCCATATCTCAGAAGCTCTTGTGCCCATTAATTTGGCGAGATCCGCTCAGCCGCAAGGCGGGAATCTGTCTTCAAGCTTAACTCAGCTGATAGTTTTAAACAAAATACAGTAAGATTCAGCCAACACCTTCATTATTTCATGCAACATCCTCTTGTATGGTCAGACACGAGCTATCCCTTATTCGGATAATTACCCAATCTGTGTTGTCAATTTTGTGTAACACTCCCAAATGTCTTGGACATTCAGTTCTCAATATTGGTCACACTCTGGATGTAGGTTTGCTTGCTGAGCTGGCAAGTTCATTTTCATATGTTTCATCACCACACTAAGTAACGTAATCAGTGGGTCTCCGAATGAAGTACTGTTGGTGTAGCCTGCTTCGTATTTATATGTTTGGGTTTCCTTGGGTTGCTGGTGTCATTTCCTGTGGTGTCATCATTTCCTATAGAGATGTCATTTACTGTAGTTTTTTTCTCAGGAGCTAGTAAATGCGATTCAAGTCAATGTGTTCGTCCATGGAGTTCCGATTGGAATGCCATGCTGATATGAATTCTCGTGCATGTCTCTGTTTGGCTTGTCCAAGGATGGATATGTTGTCCCAGTCGAAATGGTGTCCTTCCTCATCCGTATGTAGGGATATTAGCGACAGTGGGTCATGACTTTTTGTGGCCAATAAATGTTCACTTTGCTGGTGGCTCGTTTTCTTCCCGTTTGTCCAATGCGGTGTTTGTTACAGTTCTTACTAGGTATTTTGGTAATGGTATTAGTTTAACTTGTTGTCTGTATAGGGTCTTTCAAGTTCATTTGCGGCTGTTTTAGTGTGTTGTTGGGATTGTGGACGAACATGATGCCAAGGGGTCTGAGTCATCTGGCAGTCATTTCCGAAATGTTTTTGATGTCGGGGAGAGTGGCGAGGGTTTCTGGAGGTGTTTTTCTCTTTTCGTTTGATTTCTTCCAAATGAGGTAAAAACAATGATATCAGATGCTGGGAACCAGATTCTGGATTAGAGTGGTGCTTGTAAAACACAGCAGTTCAGGCAGCATCCGACGAGCAGTAAAATCAACGTTTTGGGCAAAAGCACTTCATTAGGAATAAAAGGCAGATTTGCTACAGGGTGGAGAGGTATATGAGAGGAGGGTGGCAGTGGGGAGAAAGTAGCACAGAGTACAATGGGTGGATAGGGATGGGGATGAAGGTGATATCTTAGAGAGGAGGATTGAGCGAATACATTGTATAGGCGTTCTTCTTCCTCTTTTTGCAGTTCTGATGTACTGCAGTGTGTTGTGGCCCTTTTGAACTGTGTCCTGATGCAACTTCTTTTGTGTGTGTTGTGGTTGCAGACTACTGCGACTACTAGGACTCATAACAGCACACAAACCAACAGCCACTCTCAGACAACAACTCACCAGGACGAAGGACCCGATACCCAGCATGCACAAAACCAATGCAGTGTACAAAATCCAATGCAAGGACTGCACAAAACACTACATAGGACAAACAGAAAGACTGCTAACGGTCCGCAGCCATGAACATCAACTCGCCACGAAACGACATGACCAGCTATCCTTAGTAGTCACACACTCAGATAACAAGCAACATGAGGTCGACTGGGAGAACACTACTATTATAGGACAAGCCAAACAGAGAACAGCCAGGGAATTCCTAGAGGCATGACACTCATCCATAGATTCAATCAATAAACGCATCGACCTGGACCCAATATACTGGCCACTGCAGCGGACAGCTGGAACTGACAACCGGAAGCAGCAGATTCAAATCACTGGCTGATCATCCTCAATCAGTGTCCTGTTCCTGCCTTATCTCCATAACCCTTGATTCCACTATCCTTTGAGAGCTCTATCCAACTCTTTCTTAAACGAATCCAAAGAGTGGGCCTCCACTGCTTTCTGGGGCAGAGCATTCCAAACACCCACCACTCTCTGGGTGAAGAAGTTTCTCTTCATCTCTGTCCTAAATGGCCTACCCCTCATTTCTAAGCTGTGTCCTCTTGTTCGGGACTCACTCATCAGCGGAAACATGTTTCCTGCCTCCAGAGTGTCAAATCCTTTAATAATCTTATACGTCTCAATCAGACCCTCTCTCAGTCTTCTAAACTCAAGGATATACAAGCCCAGTCGCTCCAATCTTTCAACATAAGATAGTTCCGCCATTCCAGGAGTTGACCTCATGAAGCTACGCTGCACTCACTCAATAGCCAGAATATCCTTCCTCAAAGTTAGAGACCAGAACTGCACACAATATTCCAGTTGCGGTCTCAACAGGGCCCCATACTGCTGCAGAAGAATCTCTTTGCTTCTATACTCAATCCCTCTTATTATGAAGGCCGGCATGCTATTCGCTTTCTTCACTACCTGCTGTACCTGCATGCTTGCCATCATTGACTGGTGTACAAGAATACCCAGATCTCTTTGTACTGCCCCTTTACCGAACTTGACACCATTTCATAACAGCCAGTGTCTCCATCCCTGCTTTCATATCAATCTGGTCAAGAGATCGATTTCTGCACCTGGCTCCTCCATTTCTCTGAATCGAAGGTTGGCCACAATATCTCGCATTTTTTTTCTGAGAGCATGTCTTTCATCTAATGCAATTTTAATATGTTTTTTTAACTATCATTGCGTCTCCTTCCTTTTTGCTGTTTGCTCTGTGGTGGGCATTTGAACAACTTATATGCCGTAGTTTTTATTTAAACAACAGATGTTGCCTCTCTTCCTTACATCTTTGTCATCTGCTTTTGCAATTCGCTGAAGTCATCTAACGCCTCAAACATTAATAGTAGACTAAAGGTCGGCTAGAAGAACACAGCAAGCCAGGCAGCATCAGAAGGTGGAGAAGTCGACATTTTGGGTTAACTCTTCTTCAGAACTATGGGTGGGTGTAAATGGAGGTGCAGATAAAGGAGGTGGCGGGGTCAGGGTCTTAAATTGGGCAAAAAATAAGACAGGTAGAGGGTACCACATGGTTGGTCAATGGGGGAGGAAATGAAGCCTGCAGTGACTGGGAGGATTGCAGGGCATGGGAGGGGCTGGGAGCAAGTCGGGTGATGGGATGGGAGGTTATTTGAAATTGAAGAACTTGATTTTGAATCCTAAGGGCTGCAGACTGCCCAGGCGAAACATAAGGTGTTGTTCGTCCAATTTTCGTTATGGCTGCAGAAGAGGCCAAGGATCGTTGAGTCGGGAAGGGAGTGAGAAAGGGAATTAAACGTGTGGTGGCTGGAATCTTCGTCCGCCCCTGCCAGCCCAGCTGTGATGCTTGGCGAATTGTTCCCTAAGTTTACGTTTGATCTCCCGGATGGAGAGAAGACCACATCGAGAGCACCTGATGCAATTAACTTGTTCAAAAGGCATGTCAAACTCTGTTTCACATGGATGGACTGCTTGGAGCTCTGAATGGAAGTGAGGAGTTGGTGTACGGGCAGGTTTTGTGTCTTGTCCGGTTGCTGGCGAAAGTCTTTGGTGGTTCGGGAGGATTCATGTGCAGAGGTTTGCAAACCAATGACTGGGAAGGGAATGATCCTTGTGGAAGGCAGAGAGGAGTGGGGAGGGGAATATCTCCTTGTTGGTGGGGTCTGATGGAAGTTGGCAAAAGGTTTTAAGGATGATGCCCTGGATGCGGTGATTGATGGATTCGTAGGTGAAGACAAGGGGTCTCTATGTTTATTGTGCTCAGAAAGTGGTGTTTAGGGCAGTGGAATGGGGAATCGAGTTGATGCAGGGAGGGCTATTACATTACAGAGGTAGAAAAAGCATGTATTTTGAAATAAGTGGACATCTGGATTGATCGCAAGTAGAATGTCTCCTTGTCTGAGCAAATACAGCAGAGGCGGAGGATCTGGGAGAATGAGATCGAGTTCTTCCAGGATACTGGGTGGCAGAAGTTGTAATCCAAGTATTTAATGGGGGTCTGTAGGTTTGTAGTGAGCGTCCATTTGGAGATAGTCACCGAAGGTGAAAATGGAGTGGTCAAGAAAGTGGAGGGAGGTGTCCGAGATGGAAAAAAAGAATTTAACGACAAGGTGGAAGTGGTGGATGAAGACGATGAACTGCTGCAGTTCTATCTGGGTGCAGGTTGCTGTGCCAATGCAATCATTGATGTAACCGCAGAAGAGCTTTGGCACAGTGCCTCTGTGTGTACTGAAGAGGGGCTGTTTGAAATACCCAACAAAGAGACATGCATAGCTACGTTCCAATCGAGTGCACATGGTCACCCCGTTGGATTTGGAGAAAATGGGAGGAATTGAAGGAATATTTACTGAGGGTGAGGAATAATTGGGTGGACGGAAGAGGGTATGGCTGGAGGGAGACTGGATGGTTCCTTTTGGAGAGGAAGAAAATGAGTGCCTGGAGGCCATCCTAGGTAGTTTTTAACATGTATAAGGACTGCACGTCCATCATGAAGATATTGTGCTAGGGGACGGGGAACTGGAATTCTGAAGAGATGGGGATTGTGGTGGGTGTCAAGAATTCAGGTGGGAAGTGACTGAACAAAGGCGGTGATGACAGAATCGAGACAGGACGATATGATTTCGAAGGGACTAGATAATGCTGAGACGATTGGTCAGCCAGGGCAGTTGGGCATTTGGATCTTAGGGAGCAGGTAGAACCAGGCAGTGCGAGGGTGAGGCACAATGAGCTTGGAGGCGGTGGAAGGGAGATCAGCATCTGCAATAAGGGCACAAACAGGGCACGCAGGTTTGGCCTGATTGGTCAGTGTGGGGTCGTGGTCAAAGGGGAGGTAGTATGTGTTATTGGAGAGTTAGCGTTCAGCCTCTGCGAAATAGAGAAACCTTCTCCAGACTACCACCTACGTTAGCATTTGTGATGGTTAACCGGGGTAATTGTGGAGCGAGTAGAGTGCTGCACGTTTGGAGGAGATGCATGTTGAGTGGATTCGGGTGGTGGAGAAAGTGAGGCTGATGTCACGTTGGACGTCTGCAAGGTAGAGGTCTGGGACAGGTACAAGGCCTTCAGGTGGTGATCAGGTGGAGAAAGAAGGTTGGAAGCGGGAGATGGGATCCTCCGAGGGAGATTCGGAGGTTTTGACAAAGAAGAAGACATGGAAACAGAGGGCGAGAAAGAAGCGCTCCACGTCGAGACTGGTCCTGAATTCGTAGAGGTGGAGGTAGGGGGTGCGAATATGAGCTTTCTCTTGAGGACAGACAGCTGGGCCACCGGGAATTCGAGGTTGTGTGGACAGCGAATTAGGTTGAGGGGCTCGCAGTGGCGTTTAGCGGGAGTCCAGGGTTTGCTGGTGGTGTGGGGGAAGGAAAAGGATGATTGCATATGGTAAGTGACTGTTGTATCTGCTGTAGTTAGGGGAGTTGGTGTGGATAGAAAAAGAGGATTGAGAGTGCGGTGGGTTGCCGAAAAAGCAATGGTGCTGGGTGGATGACGTGAAGAGGGAGAAGTGGAGAGGTAAAGTGTATTGTGGGGGTGGAATGGGTGAGGAGGGAGAGCTGGTGTGCTGGCTGGCTGTAGGCAGGCTGTAGGACCCAGGCATGACACTGAGAAATGTAGACCGAGAAGTACTTGTACAGTGGGCAATGCCAGATTTGGAGGTGGAAGCTAGAGGAACCTCGAATCTGGTTGGAGTGCTGTTGTCAGCAGAATCAGGGGCAGTGTTGTTGGAGAGATCCGGAACTGAGACAGAGGTTTTGGGTGAGTATTTGGGGGTCCTAGTAAGTTGTTTGATGGCCTGGGTAACAAACCGGAAGGAGCGTCTGACCCGAAACTAGCTTGGACTGGGCAGACCCAGTGCTGGATGGAGTCTCCACGTGGATAGTAGGCGCGGTACCAAAGTGGGGCGAGTCTGGAGGCGGCCGGAAGCAGGGCACAAATTTCGAACAGCGAGCAAGTTTTGCGAATGTAGGCGAGTGGAGCAGTGTTTCCCTAACTTCAGATTTTATTCCGATTGGAGGTGTTTGGAGCAGACATGTGGAGGACTTCTACTATTCCACATTCAATGGAAAATCCACCAGTTGAACAAACGGAGGCATCTCATACATTCATGGCTCGTACGACTTAGGTTGACAACCGTAATTTCCAAAAAGAAAATCGTTTTGTATTAAGCCATCATGTAAAATTCAATGCATTATGATCACTATTTCTAAAAACTTCTTAACTGCAAGGTTTTCAAGGACTGGTAATACAAACCGTCTCATACACGCTGAAGAAAACCATTTTTAGAGCTTTAACATTCCCTGAGGTTAACATCGTTTCAATATAACTTGACGCTGTCCATTATTGCTGCAAGACCCACAAACATGGTTTATCTAATTTCTTCTTTTATAATATGGCCAACATTGGTATTGCAATTTTAACTTTGACACATAACTCCCATCAACACTTGCTTCTCCTTGCTGTTTCTAAGCGCCACGTTTGCAGATTCTGTGGAACCTGAGAGACGCGGCCATTGGGGCGTTGAATGGCAGATTCAGCCAAGGTGAGGCGAATCTGGCGTTATCGGACCATCTCGTCACATTGTTCATTCTTCTTCTGTGTCATTGTGACACTTTCACCAGATATCTCATTATACTGATGGAGTAGAGAAAGACAAAGATCTTTGTCCACTGCTATGCCTTTCTCCAGATGGCTGAGCCTGCTCTGACCTGAGTAGGAAAAGAAGAGCAGGCTGGAGAAGTGTTGCTGTTGCTGTTCGGATTTTTAGTGAGATCACATACGAAGGAGTGTGCACAAATTTAGTCTCCTCACTGTAGCAAGGAAATTGTTCCTTCGGAAACTGCTCAGAGATTGGTCCCTCAACGCATTCCTGCAAAGAAGATGTTGGCTTACAAAGAAAGGATGATCATGTTGATCCAATAGCTATTGGAGTTCACAAGAATGAAAGATGGTCTTAATTTTATGTGGAACACCAGCAGGAGTCAGCAACAAAAGCCAATTATACAACAAAGGTGAGAGAATCAGCAAATTAAATAATCAAGAGGAGGTGGAGAGTATTCAAGTGTACATTAACAAGTAGAGTAAATGGATAATAATTAGATAGGTGAAATGGAACATAATGTATGCCCCGTCTTATTTTTCAGGAAGAATGGAAGGCTGGATGTTCCTGCAATGGAGAGGGATTACAGAACTTATTGATGCAATGTATACTTGAGAGTTCACCCTGACACGCTCAGACATCGGAAGTGTTGCTCCATTTCCCAGGTATTCTGTTCCCTGATATTCCCAGTTACCCCAATGCTCTCAGTACACACAGGATATTTTGATGTGGTTGGTTGACGGTCGGGAGTGGTGAGGGGAGCGTAGTTTGTGCTGTGTATCAAGGAAAGGGTCTCTATCTGAAATGCTGTCTTTTCATTCTACTTGGAGAGCCTAAGAAAATGGGATTGGCTGACTGCTTCTTAATGAAGAGGCTGTGGCTGCTGCCAGGACAGTGGGTATTCACCAACATGCTGGACTGTGCATGGGCACACTGTAACATGAATTGAGTGAGAGGTCATTCTGTTCCTGTACCGGGCCAAGTCTCCAGACCGCACAAGGCCAAGTTGGGCTCGTCGTGTTGAAGGAGGTGACGTCGTTCTGTAATAAGCTTTACGTTAGTCAGGGTCCTCTCACAATCTGCTCCTGGATAATGTTTACCTTGGAAAGTTTTTCTTGGAAAATCCTGGGTGGATACGGCAGATCCTTTCCCCACAGACACTCAGTCCGTGGTTTCTGAGCCTCCCCTCTCTACATCCTGCCCTCCACTTTTTGTTCATGTTATGGACCCAGATACTGTAACCACAGTCCCAATACAGCATCAAAAGTTGGGTTTCCAAATTCTCAGGTCTACTGTAAAGTCTGAGGCAACTCACAGAACAACCTCCAGCAAACAGGCCCCAGCAGCTCTACTACAGCTGAAGGAGACAGCCCTTCAGCTGCGAGTTAGATTTATGGACATTTCCAATAGTACACGAGGGATTTCCTCGTGTTATTGGCCACGCGATCAACAAGTGAGACAAACAGTGGACTGGCACAGGCCAAGCTTCAAAGATGTGAATCAAAGCTGCTGAAACCCCCATGTCCAACATGGCATCCACGTCCTTTGGTAATGTGGCAACCCGAACTGTACACAATATTTGAAAAGTGGTCGTACCAAAGTTTTTCCAACTCAAACATGACCTGCCAACTCTTGTACTCAATGCCCGATCCGATGAAAGACATCATGCCGTATGCCATCTTAACCACTTTGTCGAATTGATTACACAGATTCATCTGTACATCAATATTCCCAGCATTTTCCAATTCACTGTGTCGTTCAGTCTTGAACTGGATCTTCCAAAATGGATCACCTTCACTTTCCCGGATTCAACTCTATCTGCCATTTGTCTGCCCAACTCTTCAATCTATTTATATTCTACTGTATTCTATGACAATCCCTTTCAATGTGCGTTACTCCTCAATCTGCAAATTGCTAATCAGACCACCGCTACCTTCCTCAAAAACATTTATGTGTATCACAAACAACAGTGTTATCAGCACGGATCCCTGTAGCACACCATTATCTCCATTTTGAGATACTACCATTCATTATTATTCTCTGTCTCCTGTTGCCCAGCAAGTTCTCTATCTATCCAGCTAGTATATTTGGGATCCCATGCGACTTCATCATCTCCATCAACATACCATGGGGAATTTATCCAATGCCTTACAAACGTTCATGTATATTACATGCACAGTCCTTTCCTCACCAATCAACTTTCTCACTTCCTCAAATAATTATATTAAGTTGGTAAGAGATTACCTTCCCTACACAAAACCATGTCGCCTATCTCTGGTAAGCTTATTTTCTTCCAAATGGGAATAGATCGTAGGTCTCAGTATATTCTCCACCAGCTTTCCTACTGTTGACGTCAGGATCCCTGGATTATCCCTGCTATCCTTCTTACACAGCGGACAACATTAGCAATTTTCTAGTCCTTCGGGACAATGTTCAAGGATGCTGCAATAATATCTGTTTTCAAGGTCCCAGCAATTTCCTATCTCACTTCCCTCAGTAACCTATCATCGATACTACCCGGATCTGGGGAATTGTTCACCTTAATGCCTTTGCAAATGCAAAGCAATTCCTCCATCCATATGCTAACTTGACGTTGAGTAATCAACCAGCTACTCAGGGCGGCACGGTAGCACAGTGGTTAGTTCTGCTCCCTCGCAGCACTCGAGACCCAGATTCAATTCCCGCCTCGGGCGACTGAGTAGAGTTTGTGCATTGTCTGTGTGGGTTTTCTCCCAAAGGCCAAAGATGTGCAGGTCAGGTGAATTGGCCATGCAAAATTGCCGGTAGTGTCAGGTGAAGGGATGAATGTATGGGTGGGTTGTGCTTCCGTGGGTAGGTGTGGACTTGTTGAGCCGAAGGACCTTGCTTCCACACTGTAAGTAATCTAACCTCAACATCCATCACGTCCCTCTCCTCGGTGAATAACAATGCCATTACTCAATTTCTCTGACTTCACGCATAGTTTTCCTCCTTTGTCCTTGAGTGGGACAACCATTTCCCTAGATACCCTCTTGCTTCTTGTATAGGAATAAAAATGCTTCGGGATTTCCCGTAAACCTGTTTGCTGGAGATATGTTACGACCACATTCAACCCTCTTAATTCCACGTTTCAGGTTATTCCTACATTCCCATAATTCTTCCAAAGCTTCACCTGTCTTGTGCCGCCTAGACTGTGTGTACGCTTCCTTTTCCCACTTAGCTTGTCTCACAATTTAACCTGTCATCCATAGTTTTTAAATGGAAAACAAAATCTCCTGAACTCTGATCCACCTCTCTTTAAAAGTCTCCCACATATCAAATGTGGATATGCCTTCAAACATTTGAACCCAGTCAACATTCACCAGCTCCTTCTGAATGTGGTGGAGTTGGCGTTCCTTCCACTAAGCATCTTATTTTACGACCACTCTCATCTTTTTCCATGCTTATTCCAAAACTTGGAATTTTGATCACTTTTCCCAAAGTAATACACTACTGAAATGTTAATCACCTAGCCAGGCACATTCAATTACACCAGATCCAATATGTATCATTCCCGAATTGTACAATTAACATACTGCTCGAGAAAAGCCTCCTGGATACCCCTTACAAATTCTTCTCCATCTACACTTCTAACACGAAGTGAATCCCAGTCACTGTTGGGCAAGGTAAAATCTCCTGTCACCATCTCCTTGTTGCTGCCACATCTTTCCATAATCTGTTTACATATTTGGACCTCAATTTCCGCTCGCTGTTGGGAGGCCTGGAGTATAACCCGAACATTGTTACCGCACCCTTCCTATTTCTGAGCTCTGCGCTTTTTCCGTTACTGTCTGAGCCGACCACATGCTCTCTTGCAGCAGAGCGTGATATACTCTTTAATTAGTAATGCAACCCCTCCTCCCCTTTTAACTTCATCACTATCCCACCTGAGCCATCTATATCTGACGATATTTTGTTGCCAATCATGCCCTTCCCTCAACCAAGTTTCAGTGATAGGAATATCATCATACTCTCAAGTACTAATCCAAGTCGTAATTCATATGCCTTACCTACAACATTTCTTGCATTGACAGAAATACACCTCAGGCCAACTTTGCGTTCCTCATCTCCTCCCTGTCTTGCATACCACTTAGTCACTCTGACTTCATTAAGTTCCAAAAAGGCTTTAGTTACTAACTCCATACTGTCCACGAATCTCCTCATTTGATTCCCATAAACAACGCCACGTTAGTTTAAACCGTCCCCAACAGCATTTGCAAAACCATCCCAAGGACATTGGTTCTAGTCCAGCCCAGATGCAGACCGTCCAATTCGCAATTGTCGCTCCTCCCACAAAACTGGTCCCAATGATGCAAAACCTGAACTCCTCCCTGCTGCACTATCCCTCAAGCCACGCATTTAACCTGCCTATTCTTTAATTTTCACTCTGAATTTGAGGAAGAGTCTTTGAGAAGTTGGCGGTGAGCTAACTTCTTGTAAAACTGCAGTCTCATCTTCAGTTGTCCTTGGTCCACAGCGTCCAATGGATGCCCAGGTTTGGAGGTAATCGTTTGAAATAACTTTTATCGGCTTCAAGCACACCACCGAATTGCCCAAAGTGCTGCCATAATAAATATGCTCGGATCCCTAGAATGGGGCAATATATCAGACATTTCTCCCATCTGCCGTGTTTAAAGACATAGACTGAAGGGGAGAGATACAGAGCGAGAGAGAGAGGGAGAGAGAGAACAAAAACATGAGAGAGTGCCAGAGAGAGATGGACAATGAAAGTGCAGGCTTGCAACATTGACAACACTTCAACTGGAATTCGTTTCCTGCACATTTCACTGGCACATTCCGACCCTGGGCAAGTGAGTTAGAAAATGATCTCAGCTTCCTTTCATCCCACCATTTCCTTCTCAATATCTCTTTGCATCTCTCTCGATCAACCTTTCCAACTGTCGCCATATTTCAGGCAAAGTAGTTTCAATTTTCCAAATGGCCTCTTCTTTCTTTCTATGATTCTATCTCGTCTCTCATCCTTTCTTTTATTTACTTCTGTCCCGACCGTTCTCACAATTCTATCGGTCTTTTTCTTACTTCATTCCTTTCTCTCTTTGTTTCTGTCTTTCCGATCTGTCTCCATTTTTACCTCTCAATCTGTATCTCTGCCTTACTCTGATTTCACCTTCTGTCTCTTCTCACTCATTCGCTGCTTTTCTTGCATCTCTTTCTACCACTGTCTCTACATGTGTTCCAGTATTCTTTTCTCTTCTTGATCTCCTTCTAATTGGTTTGCGTCATTACCATTCTGTCCACTTCCTTCCCTCACTCTCTCTGCCTTGCTTCATGATATCTCTCTGCATCTCTCTCTCTCACCCTGCCTGATTTATTTGTCCAGAGTGTTAAACAGTATTGATTCTTCGTTATTTTGTGGAATAAATGCTTCCAAATGGTTCTACCTTCTCTTTTCTCACCATCAGATTTTTACTTAAATTGCAAGGAATGAGCTGTCACAGAATATGATACATTCTGAATGGTAAAATATCCGACCACCACCAGATTATATCCTAAATATTGTAAACTAATGTGCGTTGTTTTTTTCCAGATAATACCTGAAGAGAAGCTTCCCAGAGTCAAACATTGTGTCCATTATCGTTGGGAAAAATGCAGACATTTTTTTCAAGCGATGTGACTGATTCTCGGTGAATCTTGCATTTGTAAAGCTACCCAGTTAACCCGGTCTTGTTCACTAGTTTGACTGTACTACAGCCTCCATCCTTTTTGTGGCATTCACTACATTTCTGGACGCTACTGTCTGAGCTCGATGTAAACACAGCGACGAGAGACTTAGCGCAAAAGAGCTTTAAAAACATGGGTTCCGTGCAATAAATGCAGTTCTGAAGATATTAAGATTTGGCACTTATCTCCTTGCACGCGAAAAGACTTTGTGGATCCAACAACACGATGGCGAAGAACAGAGGTGAAAAAGACAGTCTGTTTTCTGCTCGTAAATGAGATAGTACCATGGGGTCTGGAATCAGACACAGATTTCAAATGACTGAAAAGCAACATACTTGAGGTGAAAAGGTTGTTTATTCCGAAAAGCACAGACTTTTGTTCTGGAATTGCTGTCTGGAATTAATGCAGACAGAGTTTGTAATAAAGTTTCTAAAAGAGGCATTTAATGGAGATTTGAACAGAATGGATATGCAAGGTGAAAGCGAAATCCAAGGAGATTGCCATTCAGTTATGAATCTCCTTTCAACAGCCAATTCAACAAGTTTTAATCAAACGCTCTCCTGCGGCACACCCAGCATTTTTGTGAGTTTGTGGACCATAGACCAAATGTACAGCAAGGCTTTGGGCTAAAAGCAGAACGTGAGAGCAACTACCCTTCACAGCATTGTGGTATTTGCCTGAGTGTGGCTTGAAGGATCAATGAAGTCAATGGAGACCATGGGACCCAATGGTTGCAATTGTATTTGTCACAGAGCAAAGCAGTAGTCACTCTGTAGCGATGATAATTTCAGTCCAGGATGTCCACAGAATGTTGCCCTCTGCAGAGTTACATTCTTATCCTTCCTCAATGACCTTGAACGCTTGATGTGTAAAATGTCACACTTGCTTAAGAAAGGGTAAATCGAGCAATATCCGAGGAGCTGGAGAATTGACGTTTCAGGGAAAAGCCCTTTTGCCTGAAACGTCGATTCCCCAGCTCCTTTGATTATGCCTGAGTTGCTGTGGTATTCCAGCACCACACTCTCGACTCTAATCTCCACAGTCTGCAGTCTTCACTTTCTCCTCATCTCGCAAAATGCAGACCTGTTCGCTTGATATAAATAATGGGAAGACTGATGGGAGCCAAAGTACAAAATAAGTAAAAGTATACATTATAAGGAAAATAGGTCCGTACGAGAGAGTCTATATTCCTTTGCCAACGGCAGGTCATGCCTGACAAAGCTGATTCATATATTTGATGACGTCACATAGTCAGTATATGAGGGAGTACTGTGAATGTTGTTTCTTTGGAGTTTCAGAAAGTATTTGTTACACTGCCACGTGACATTTTTTTTAGGAAATAACAAATATTTTGTATTGATTGTTCATTGGCAACATGAATTAAAAATTGCTAAAAGGGGGATGGGAGATGGTCGTTTGACATATCGGAGACAATCTGAAGTTACGTTCCCAGGGGATAACTTCCTGAATCCTTGTTATTTATTCTTACTTCGAAGAATCATTTAGAGATAGCTAATGAGGGTAAAATCCCCCAATTTGGAAATGACATTGATTTGGGTCAATCCTGAATTGCGACCATGCTAAGCAACTTCAGCGCGACGTTAAAATAATAAAATTTACGCAGCGTGTAAAACGTTTTTGAGGAGTTTTTTTTCGAAAATAGATTTCAAAAACTCACTTCAACATGCTGGGGTGGATGCAATATTTCGTCGAAAAGTATCTGGTTGGAAAAGTAAGCGGGTCAGGCCGTATCCAAGGAGCAGGAGTGTCGACGTTTTGGGCATTAGTGCTTCAGCAGGAATTCCTGGTAAAGGCCTTATGTTCAAAACATCGACTCTCCTTCTCCTCAGATGCTTGCTTGACTGGTTTTGCTTTACGAGAACCACACTCTTCGTGTCTGCACTCCAGCATCATGCAGTCCTAACTTTCTGCTCGATACAGTATTACCAAGCACTTGTATTCAGTAACTGCAGGTACTGTGTGTTCTTATAAATGAAAAAATGGCTCTGATCATTTCAGTATCCCTCCAAGGGTATCAGTTGAAGATGTGGGGAGCACGGCTCTTGGCGCTTGTGCTTCCAGTGCTGGAACAGCCCACCGACCCTGAATGTGGATTAAGAGGACGCTTTCTTCATGGGGTAAGTAAATCTTTCAATTTCCAATCTGACGAGCCACTCCGAGAGACAGGAGAAATTGACGGACCTGAAACGTCATTTAGAGATATCTTCCAGTTTGTATCCACTTGTTTCTCGCAGTTCTCAAAGACCTCTGCATCTGAACGAAACACCCTCAGTTTGGGTTTCCTTCCAATTTTTTTTTTTTATAAATCTCACTTTTGTACATTGGTTTCAGTTACCACCTTTTATCTTAAACTTTTCAAGTACATGTTTCTTGCTAAGGGTAGTTCTGGTCAGGGTGTCCCTTGGTTATGACACACTGAGAACACAGAGATTAGTCTGTGGCTCCACCTCCCCAATCAGATCACAGGAAAATGATAGTGTACATTATCTGCCTGCATTCTTGTTCGCAGACCGCAGTAGAGTACGGTGTGCAGACCGTGTCGCTACTTCCCTTAACACATCACGCTGGAAGTACAGCGTACAGACCCGACCTCTGTCTCCCCTGCTCAGACCATACTGGGAGGACAGTGCATACTTCCTGTCACATTTTCCTTTTCTCGTGCAGACTGGAAGAAACCTGCATAATGCCTGTCTACTTATACTCTGGATTTGTTTTCCTTTCAGGGTTGACCTTTGAATGCGATAGAATTCCTGGAACCTGCAGACAGGGGTCTTGTTGGAACATGAGTACATAGTCCATCATCCTGAAGAAGGGCTTATGCCGGAAATGTCGATTCTCCTGCTCCTTGAATGCTGCCTGACCTGCTGCGCTTTTTCAGCAACACATTTTCAGCTACATAGTCCATAACACGTGTTTCAAATTTTATAAATGATGCATGGTCAGATGATGAGAGTGGGGAATTTTCACTGTCGACTGTGACGTCACGACTCCAAAAACAGCTCCATTATTGACAGATAGTCTCAGTCTTCCTCAGATGACAGTTTCTTCAAGTTGTGTTAATTAAAATTACTTAATTTATCTCTAACTGGTCTCAAAGTTTTATTCTGCCCTTTCAATAGTGGAGAGCTGTCTCTGTGCTCACAATCTGGCAGACCCTGCTCCATCAGCACTTATTCTCCAATTGTGCCAAGACCACGCTTCCTTTGTACGGATTCTTCAATATTGCAGGAATCCCTTAGCTCTAAACCTCCAAAAGTGTGTAGCCCCCTCAGCAGTGACTCTCCAATTAGCTGGCACTCGTTCAAAACTGACCATCTGATACTTTAGAGCTCTGCCAGCACCGACATTATGAGAGGGTGGAAACGGTGTGGAGGGATTTGCTTTTGGTTGAAGTGATTACAATTTGACGAGGTAGCTGGACAGATAAGACAGGATAAACCATGTCCTGTTCGTAAATGACCAGAGAACCCGAGGATGTTGGGTCAGGCGCTCAATAAAAGTGATTAGAAAATACAATGAACAGCGGCATGGTGGCTTTGGGCAGCACACTGACACAGTTTCTAAATCTGCTGCCTCACAGCACCAGGGACCCGGGTCGGTTATTTCCTTGGGGGTGACTGTCGATGTGGCGTTTGGCACATTCTTCCCGTGTCTACGTGGGTTTACTCCGGGTGCTCTGGTTTCCTCCCACAATCAAGAAGATGTGCAATTAGTTGAATTGGCCGTGCTAAATTGCCCATTGTTTTCAGGGGTAAATAGAGGATAATAGGGCAGGGGAATGGCTTTGGGTAGTTAACACTTCGGAGCCTCGCGGCAGACCTGTTGGGTTGAATGGCAAGTTTCAACACTGTCGGGATTCTACTAAATAAAAGAAGTCAGAGAAAATCAGTTTCTTGAAAAGGGAGTTTTCTTCTGGATTGGAGTCTCATTGACTCTCGGTTGCCTTAAGATTCTGAATTTTCTAAAATAATGCCTGGCTTTGACTTTCACCTCACCTCATGTGCTTCCCCTTATTTGTCGAAGTTTGCATCAACGCTGTCATGAATTTAAGGCTAATAACCAAGGCGAGTAATTCTGAATTGGTGACAAACTCTTACCTTCAAAGTGGTAACAGGAAATGTATCAGTTCCTGTCTACTTCTGAAGCAAGGGCCCATGACCAAGATTTCCGATCTTATATATTTTACGTAGAAGCTTCACAGTTCAATCAACACCATTTTCATTTCGGAGCAATCGTGTTAACTGGGTGGGGGTTGGAAGGACACTGAGAGATAAATAAAAGTGTGGGGTTGGTACTAGGGTAACTAATTTGGAAGGTGACGCGATTGAAGCTGGGGATTTATTGTGAAATGTCGTTGGAGAGGGTGTCGTGGATAGATGGGAAGGAAGATGAACAGGAATAACATGTCAAGATGGCAGTGCTGAGTTGGAGCATTGGTTCCAGGATGAGGTGGAGGAAGGGCAACTTTGGAAACTAACGAAGTCGATGTTGTTGTGTGGTTGAACGTCCCAAGGTGGAAAATGAGGCGTTCTTCTTTCGGATGTCAGGTAGTTTGTATTTCGTGGTGGAAGAGGCCCTGGGCTTGCTTGTCCTTGGAGGGGTATGAGGGGGTGTTGATGTGGTCGGTCACTGTATGGTGGGTTTGTTTGGTGCATGTGTTCCTGAGATGTTCCCTAAAATGCTCCGGGAGTTGCCGTCCTGTCACCAATTTAGTCGAGACCACATCATGAGCAATGGACAAAATAGTTGAGATGGATGGATGCGCAGGACAATCTCTGCTGGGTGTGAAAAGATCCTTTGGGTCCTTGAACGGAGTTGAGGGGGAAGGATTAACACCTCTTTTGGGGGCAAGTGAAGGTTCCACGTGTGGAGGGTGGGTTGGTGGGAGGCGACGACTTAACTTAGGAGTCACGGAAGAAATCGTCTCGTTGGAACGCAGATAGGGGCTGTTAAGGAAATATACCTCTGGAGGTGAGGTATGATTATAGGTGGCAGAGATTTAAAACTGACTAAAGATGGTTGTGTGTTTATGAAATGAGCTGCTAGAGGAAGTGATGGAGGCTGGTACAATTATAATATTTAAAACGTAACTTGATGAATACGTGAATAGGAGAGTTTGAAATGCAAATGAACCAAATGCTGGCAAATTGGATTAGATTAATTTAGTACATCTGGTTGTCATGGGCAAGTTGGAACGAAGGGACTTATTCTTTACCATACGTCTTTCTGACTCTGACTCGAAGTCTGAAGTCATTGACTTTGGAAGACAGATGCAAGAAGAATTAATACAGTAACAGGCAGGACCCTTAGGATCATTGATATGCAGACGAAACGTAGGATGCAAATCCATTGCCTGAAATTAGCAACAAAACAGATAACGAGGTAAAGAAGACATGCAAAGCGGTTGCCTTCATCAGTCAGGACGATGAAAGTAAATGTTGGCAAAGTATGCAGCAGCTGTAAAAAGAAGTTACTTCCATCACACTTGATGCGTTGTGTGCAGCTTTGTTTGCTGTACCACAGGAAGGACATGGTTGCCTCTAAGAGAGTGTGCAAAAGCGTTACTAGGATGCTGCCTGGATTAGGGTGCATTTGCCATAAATAAACCTATGCCGGCTTCACGTGGGTGTCAGAGGTTAAGTCGTGACTTGATCGAGGTCGATAAAATTATGAATGGCATGAACAGAGTAAATTGCACGGTCTTCTTCACGGTCTAGAAATATCAGAAACCAGGATTAAGATGAGAAGGATTAACTTTAATATGTGAAGCAAGATTATTTTTAAGTAAAGAATGATATGTGCCTTTAACACGTTGCCAGCTGGTGAGGAGGTGTTAGAAACCGACACGATAGCAACGCTTCAGAGTAATTTGGGCAGTAACATGAGTGCATAGGAAATGGAGGGTTTCTGACGCTGTTCAGATGAATGGGATCAGTTCTGAAACGCATTACATGTCTGCACAGATACGACGGGCCCACGGGTCTGTTCCTTTGCAGTACTGCCTTGTGTTTGAAATCATAATGGAGGAACATGTAGATGTAAAAAGTGAGAGCGAGAATTTAAGCGGTCAATTAGAATCTGAGATGGAGGGGGGAGGAAGAAGAGACATGAAGAAAGACTGAGAGAGAGAGAGAGAGAGAGAGAGAGAGAGAGAGAGAAGAGTTAAAGGATGTTTGAGAGGAAGTGATGAGAGGAGAGATGAATGATCGGTAGACCCTTTGCCAACATCTTTTAGAGTTCCAGCATCTTTTAGAGTGCTGAACACATAATGAACTGTTGGTTAACTTGTATTTACAGCTTTGCTGGAGGCGTCATGACCACATATTTGTTCATCATAAGGATGGATCAGTCTTTTATTAAATATGATAAAATAATCCTCTCTCAACTTGTCTGGAAATGAGGCAAACTCAAAATCGATACAGTATTGTTCGTAAAAACGACAGATTTGGCCCCAATAAAGTTTGCGTGGGACATTGATGTTACCCTCCTCCGATCATTTCTTTGTTTGAACCTCACTGTTAGATGTGATCAGCCATTTACATTGGCCCAAGCACATTGTGATTTGTGCCGTTCACTCCCCTCAGAGCATCCTTTATGTGGTGTTCAATTTCCACGATGTCAGATAGGTTGGCCGAGGGAGGATACTAGGTGGAATGTCAGCAAGGGCCCCCGTTCCCAGGGCTGAGCGTACTTAGTGAAATCTTGCAGAGTTAGGAGTCAACAGTGAGTACGTCCACGGCCAGTCTTTTCGGACCGTGGACACCACTGCAATATCATCACTGGAGTTTGTGTCCTTCTAGTGTGGAAGGGATAGACCATGAAATGCTTCTGATCGAAGCTGCCACTTGGCGGTAAGCAATGGTTCTCAATGTTGACTGTGTTAGAGCTAAAGACATCAGTACGCTCCTGCCTTTTCCTAAAACCCCTCCTCTGCCTTTCTGTCAGTATGAACAAACACACAAATCACAACGAAAATTGAGTAACAACCAAGGGTCAGCAATCAATGTTTTAAGTTTTATTGCTGCAAGTCCGAATGTAATCATTTAACGGTGATTAAATTGATACAGTGGATCTGAACCTGAACAACAGGGAATACAGTCAGGATCAGTCGCAGGATCAGAGTGGCATAAATGTGGGACAATTCTCAATGTCTCAATCATTATTCCTTACAGCAAATTAAATCGTTGGGGCAAAACACAGTGAGGCGAACTTCTCCTGGACCACAGTGATTCTCTCTGCACACTGCGTTGTACGTTTCACAAAAGGAGTTAAAACCTGGGCAACAGAAAGTGAGACATTATTGATACAGCCATCGAGACGACCAATCCTGATGCCTGCTATCACTGATTTTCATGCAAATCAGAACGCTTTGCAATATTTCCTTTGTCTTGCTACCCAGGGGTAAGGAGAAGAGAACAATTGGATTACAGTAAATCAACTGCACAAGCAGAGAGAACTTTCATCCCAAAAGCTCTGTGCTGGTCGAAAGATAAAGTGTCCCATTCTAGCTCAACATTCCAGGACCCGGTGTGCATTGTTGCAGTTTCCAGAGTTCCTCATTCAGAATCAAATTCAATTTGTGTGCATCTCTTCTGGACTCTCTCTAGACCAATGATGCTCTCCCTGTAATGTACTAACCAGATTTCCACAACAACATCTTAACCGAACTCAGTGTTGATTCCTTACTTTCTCGACTACAACCTCGTCCAGGGAAGAACACAATAAGAAAAATCCAGCATGTCATCTTTTCAAAGCTTATCGAACTGACCTGACATAGTCGGTTTCGGGAGTGAGGCACCATCGTCTCTGAGCAAAACAATGCAGGTTTCATAACCCACCTACAACAACCCCATCACCACCCCACAATCACCGCCTCCCAGGCCGTGAATCCGTGTCTTTCCAAGCGACAGGTTATTATTTCTCTCCGAATTGTGTAAAATACTTTTCCCACAGCCGTGTTAGTAATGTCCAGAGATCAACAGCAAAGGAAAAGGCCTTTTGGCCCAACACATCGTCCCAAACTGCATCACTATTCAACTCTAATTTTCCGGCACTTGGCCACTTTCGTTACATGAGTTTGCTTCACAAATGCACATCTGAATCCTTCTTTATGTCCCGAGGGTTTTATCTCTCCCAAACGTTGACGCAGTGATGTTCTGACCCCCACCACTCTCTGAATGAAAGCTTTTTTCCTCACATCTCCTTTAAACCTGCTGCCCGTTACCTATATCTTATGCTTCCTATTCATTGTTCCACCAATGAAGGAGTAAAGCATTTTTCCTGTCTACCCTATCTCTGCCTCTCATAAATTTGCACATCTCGATCACGTCCCCTCTAAATATTCTTCTCTAAAAGGAAAAAAAAAGCCGAGTCTGTCAAAACGCTACCCAATACCCAGTCCAGGCAATATTCTGAAAAATCCCCACAACCACTCGACACTCTCTTCAGTAAAATTACAAATTTTATATGATGTATATTCTCGAACCACACACGATATAATCACTCTAGACTGAACAATTATTTATGCTGTTTCAGCATCACGTTTCTTGAAGTTTGCAGTGCAGCTAATAAAGGCATTTATCATATGAAGCTTCTTAAAGACTTGATCTGCTTGTCCGGATATCTTATGAAGTCACTGAATATGTACACCAGTTTCCTTGTGATCATCAGTGCTTTCCCAGGGGCCTCACAATCTTTCTCTATTATCTTGATTTGCTGGGCCTCCCCAAATGCATCCCCTCGCACTGGTTTGATAGAATCCAATTTGTAACTAATCTGCCCATCATATCCATGTTAGTCATCGATATGAAAGGGCGTAGGTTTTGAAGAAATGAATGGCCTTTACCTGCTCTTCCATAAGCCTGTTGAGATAAGCACCCACCTTGTTTTAAAGGCCTCGCAACCACGGAACCAGAAGCAATCATCGGCCCAGCCAGAATCGGAAAACACAGGAGAATAAACATTGTTCTTTGCATTTTCTCTCTGAGCTCGTCAAAGTCGCAATGAGCTGACTGGAGCACGGGTACTCTTTTTATAGAGTCAGCGGCCAATCCGCATTTCCTAACCATTAACAGAGAAAAGGGATTAATTCCACGCCCTGCATGTTAAAGTGAACACGTGTCAAGCACTTTCATCACCACCCCGTCTATCCATAACATCATTTTCAAGGAACTGTATCCCTGAACTTGTTCAACAACAACCCCCAGATGTCCCACCACCAGTGTAGTTCCTGCCCTAACTTGGCTTACCAATATGCAATTAATTGCTTTTCCTAAATTGAGCTCCACCTGCCAAAACTAAAATTCCAAAGACCTGAAGCAGCTCTCGACCTAGTAGATGTTTATGGCTTTTTAAGGATTTTTCTGTCTTTGCTCATTGTACACCTGCTGCACAATGTGTACTGCACTGTTTGAAGAACCAATTTGATGAGATTTTGACGTTTAATATCAAAGAGTTTGACTACGGTCCCCACCAAAATAGAGTGACGTGTTGGATAATGCCCAAGGCCACCTCAGTTCCCGGAGCTCACTGAAGAGTGGCAGACAGGATGGCGACTAGAAGCAAGACTGTTGCTCTTCAGAGGTGAATGTTTAACGGAGTGTCCGTCCTCTCGATTTCGCTGTCAGTTTAGTTAGAACCAGTCCCTTACATAGACGACAATTTATCGATGGCAGAAATCTCTTGCTGGTCACATATGGATAGTTTTTCGCGCCACAGCAGTCACAAAGACTCAGGTACGTTCAGAGCGGAGATTGAGAAACACACTGCCTCCTCTCTTTGGCTTTCTGGTACTGGTACAGTCCATCATTGATGACGATGCAGGAGAGATTGAATCGCACTGCATTAAATCTCAGGCCATACCCAATTAGCAAACTACAGAATCTTTCGTTGAAGCAGTATCAAGCCATTCTGTCTGTAAATCGGTAAAATATGGTGCTAGAGAAAGGCTCAGCAGGTCATGTCGATCTGAGGAACAAGAGATTGGACGTTATGAGTAGGAACTTATGCAGGAACCTTCGTTCTGTCTCTTCGGTCTATCCTGATTCTATATCAGATACTGGCGGCTGTGTGTCCTACCATCGTGTTTGTGTGATGATCCAAAACTCTTCCAAACGCAAAGGTGTCACTCTCATGTTTGAAGCTTTTCTGAATTTGGGTCTATGCTTTTTAACAACTTCTTTAATGGTTTACTCCAAGTATGAAACTCCTACACACCTCGCCCCGATAGGATGCCTTCTTTGTCACTTCTTATTTCACACCTTCATGATACCCTTCGCTGACATATAACTATATATGATTTCCAACTCCTCCATGGACTCGTCCTGTTTAATCTCGTTCAGTTGGCGATTCCTAAGAAATACCTGGGGTCCTTTAATTGCGGGCCTCCTGAACCACTGTGAAATAATGCAGAATATAATAAGAAAGGAAAATTGAATCTTGGCTTTTACTGCAAACGGACTGATTTATATAAAGACAAATTGTCATTACAATTATAAAGACTTCGTGAGACCAGATTTAGTGTTGTGTGTCCAAGTTCGGTTAGTTTTTTTGAAGATAGATGTGGTGGCACTGGAGGCAGTTCAGAGGCGATTCACCAGGTTGCTTCCACACTTGGGAAGGCTGTAATAAAAGGAGTGTAAGTAGTTTGGGCTTGAAATAGAACCTCATGATGGAGTTCAGAAGAATGAGTCGTAATCTGATTGAGATACTTTTAGTACAAAGGGAACTGCTAAAGTGGACATTGAACAAGATGATTCCTTTTTCGTGGTTTAGTTTCGACCAAGATACAGAGTCAAAAGATGTAGTTTTAAAAACCGAGATGAGAAATTACTGCTTCTTTCAGAGGATTGTGAGTCTGATGAGCTCACTTCCCCAAACGCAGTTGGGGGAAACTAGAATTAGAAAATATACGCGATTTATAATTGGAATTTGTTGCCAAGCGTGTTCATAGAGAAGCAAAGTGAGAATTATATAATTTCACCATTTCCAGCGCCATCTTAGATCAAGAGGTTTCTAATTATAACATCTTATATATAAAGAAGAAAAGTAAGGAAATATAATTAAAAGTTCATTACGAACGTCTTTCTTACAACAAAATACCAAAATTAACAAATAATGTCGGTAGTTCAACATTGAATTTCAAGGAGCAGTGATTACATTGTCTCTGATTGAAGGTTAGAAGTGTGGCACTGGAAAATTACAGCAGGTCAGGCAGCTTCAGAGAAGTAAGAGCGTCGATGTTCAAGGAAATAATCTTGTTCATGAATGAGACATTCCTGATGAAAGACTTATGCCTGAAACGTCGACATTTCTGTTCTTCGTTTGCGGCCTCATATGCTATGCTTTTCCATGACTACACTACTTGACTCTGATCTCCAGTATCTGCATTCCTCACTTTCTTTCTTATTGGAGGAGCTTATTTCCTGGCATTTGTGCACGGCGATTTTATCTTGCCACCTGTCAGCTCAAGCCTGTGTACTGTCCAGATTGTTTTGCGTTGAATATGGCCTGCTTCAGTAACTGAGGAGTCAGGGATGGTGCTGAACATCGTAAAATCATTGGCGAACACCAGCACTTCCGACCTCATGATGGGCGCCAACCAGGTCACAAGATTGGATCTCTGTCTCCTCTAACGAAGATGAGTTGCATTTGGGCCTGAACTCATTGGAACTTTTAAGAATAAGATAGCACTTTGTTGAAACATGAAAAATTATGAGGGACTTGAAAGCTACAAGTGGAAAGGTTAAGTTGGTTTGGGCCTGTGCTTAATAGCGGTAAGGTGAATGAGATGAATCCTTGTTGAAAAATGCAAGACTCTGAGGAGACTTGATAAGGTACATGCAGAGAGGTTGTTTTCACTTGTGGGAGAATCTGACCAGATGGTCATCATTTCAGAATAAGGACCTGATGGGCTGAAGAGCATCTTCCGCTGCTGTGTGAATATGTGAGTTTCTCCATGAGATATGAAAATAGAACAGAAATCCCGATGAATGCAAGGACTTTCATTCACACCAATACAAAAAACTGAGTTCGAGCATCTCATTGGCAGCGATACAATCGAGGAGAAACTGCATTTCGCTGCAAGCACAGTTTCGTGCTGGTCACTTTCCCCAGTGGGATCTCACGAGTGTTGGATGCACTTCCCGTTGCATAAACCTAATTCTCTGTACACACTCTCAGTCTGGTGCTTCTGTTGTCATTGCCACAGTATAAGAGTAAACATAGGATAAGAGAGAAAATTATATTTAGAATGACAGAATGTTGTGCAATAGATAGATGCCGATTGGCCAGTTGTGCCCGCATTCCAGTTCGATTCCCTTGAATCATTCTCCTGCCTTCCCCTCCCAGTCCTGCCTGCATAGTTAACCCTCATAACCGTCCATTCTTCCTCTTGAATGCACCCTTCAATAATGCACAGAACTTTACTTCTGAAACAGTCAGTCATAGTGACCTCAGCTACACGGAGTGGCAGGAGTGTGGGACACTCTCCTTCAACTTGACTCTCCTCCGCCGCCCGTGATGTAGAGACCAAATCCCTGCCACGTAACAATGAAGTACATGCCATCCAGACACTGGCATGGAGGCAGAACAAAGAAGGTTCACTTGGGATGATCCCAGGTAGAGAGGGACTGTCAAATGAGATAAGGTTGAATAGTGTTCAGCCTGGTGTCATTGGAGTTTAGACTCTTAGTGACGCTTAATTGAAACGCACAATATTCCTACTGGACTTGACAATGTAAAAGTGCAGAGGTCGTTTGCCCTTTGAGGGGAGTTTGGGTTCGAGGGTATCGTCTTCGTGTAAGGAAGTTATTCATTTAAGAGAGAGATGAGAAGGGATTTCTTCAGTCAGAGGTGAGTGCGGTGTTCATTACCGCAGAAGACAATGCAGCTGGTTCATTTAAGTAGGCGTTCAATTCATAAGGGGACTAAGAATCTTGGGTAAAGAAAAGGAAGTAGTGTTAAGAATGATCAGATCAAACACGACCTATTTCAATGTTGGAGAACACTCGATCGGCTGAATGGCCTCATTCTCCCTCTGCCTCTTGCGATCTTATAGACAGAAACAGAAAAAAACAAAACGTCCTGCTTTTGCTCACATGTTAAACACAGAAATGAAATTTGATTAGTCAATGATAAATATTCAGATATTGAACTCAAGAGCACAGAGCCATGTCAAGTGTGGTTTGAAGTACAGCAGGAACGGCGATAGGAGGAATTCAGCATGAAATGTGACTGCTGAGAGCAAATCCACTTACGAAAGCTCCCATCATGTTCAGAAACTCCAGATCCTGAGGAGCAGACATGTCTAGAAGTGCTTTCAGGTAGCGACCGATTTCAGAGGTACAGAGGGGCTGATGAAACGAAGAGATATCAGTGATGTAATAAAGCCTATTAACGTAGGCAAGCATTATGGAATAGCAGCGTCATTCTTTCTCCATCGCTTCCATTTTCATCAATTCCTTGCATATACCAATACACTAAAGGCTGGATATTTTTGGTAAATATTTTGGAAATCTGAAGCAAACGCCAATGGAGAAACTGGGCAACTCTGGCAGAATCTATGGAGAGAGGTCAAGAGAGATAAAACCAGCATTCAGGTTTCATGCTAAACTGTCTTTCGTGAGAGTTACTTCAGAAATGGAACTAGAAATGTGACGTGTTTCTCTTTCACCTGGGAAGCTGCCAGACCAGCTTAGGTTTTTTTTTTGCAGCATTCTTTGCATTCTCTTTTCACATTGCAGTATATGCACATCTCCAACCGTCATACATAGTTGCTTGTGTCTATCAGCACTGAAGCCCTCTGTGACCTACAATAACATGAATAGCAAAATAAATGTTATTACCAGCCAACACCAATCACGACCCAGTTTAAATGTGAGGCACAGGACTTCGAGAGTGGGTACTACATGAACAAACAGAAGATTCATTGTTTAATTTTAACTCAGCTACGGTGGGCATTGCCTCCACCTTCAGCGTGCTAAAGGGCCAGGCAACTGACTGTGCCAGTTGTGAATAGAGAAATGATAAATCCTTGTTACCATCTTCTTTCAAGTTATTTGTGGATCCCCCACCAAATGTCACTCACCATTACTGGCTAGGCTGGGAATCAAACTCTGAGCTCTGGTCCTGAATTTCTGCCTCACTGCATTACAGAAGCATTGGAACAGAAGATACCCCCTGAGCATGCAGTCAGCAGCCTTAACCTTGACTCCTACCTCGAACTCCTTTAGTTAACATGCTGCTATTTTTTTTCTAATTCATCTGCAGGTAGAAATAAGGGTTGAGCTAATCGTCATGTGCTCCGAGAGAAACGAAACAACAATCCATACAGTGAGAGAAAGGAATGCAGTGATATTTTAATCCGTCAGACGAACAGTTCCAAATTGCTGGGCCATCTTTGTAGCAGCATGTCCATGAACGTCGAGGGCCCTCTGTTCCTGCACGGCCCTCAAATTTGTAACTTTGAGAAAGTTTGTTCTCTCCATCTTTCTTCCAGCGAAGTACATTACCTCACATTTCTCTGCACTCAAATTCATCCGCCATGTCTCTGCCTATTTGAACAACTTAACAATGTCCCACAACTGCATAGTCATAATTCACTATTCGCCTCTTGCCCGTTATCATTTCAAAATTTCAAAGTTTTGCCCTCTCACACATCTCCAAATCGTTTATTTTAATCAGAAAATTCTAGGATCCTAAAACTTATGTCTGTGGAGCAATCATTTTCAAATTCTGTCCAATATGAGAAACGTCGTGTACAAAGTGCTCGAAACTACTTACAAAACTACGTTTCATAATCTCGGTCAGTACTGAGGGATCACTGCATTCCCGGGTATAGTCCTAAAGAAGAATGATGCCACCACATGGTCAAACGCAAGGTAGATGATATTGTCAGTGTATAAGCGCTGAGACAGCATCGCGTGTTCCGTACAATATGAGGCACTTTTTGTCATAGCGTCACTATTAAGGGACCATCACACTTCAATCTGTTACCGCAGGAGGGGAATGTTCAATCTGGGGCTTGGTGTTGAGGGCTCCCTGCATTGTCGGCAGGTCAGTTCTTCAGGAGCGGATGTTCTTGGATGGTCAGTGCTCAGGGAGTCCCACATGTATGGAGAGTCAGCGCTCATCGAGCGCCATCCAGACAGGATTGTCTCAAGGAGGACTACACTGTCGGAGGGTCAGTACTGAGGGAATGCCGCATTGTAGAAAGAGACATTACTGTGGTGGCTCCCTCAATGCTGAACCCAGATACTGTAGTATCTGGGTTCAGCATTGAGGGAGCACCGCACAAACTCCACATTGAAAGATCCTGAAATGTCAATTGGGATAAAATGTTATGTAGCAGATATTTGCACAGACAGCACAACTCCGCCTTGGAATTTATAATTTGGTGTTGGTCTTTCTAGTCATTACAGAATGGAATATTTATGGGCATCAGCCAAGCCTGAGTGGTTTCATTTCGCAAGTGCCGTCAGAACCGCTGGTGAACTACAGAGCTTTTAATTAGCACATTTTTACGGAACGACTCAATGTCCAAATGCAGCAAGAACCGCACATACTTGAGATTTGGTCTAACGAATGGTAAAGGCTTTTTTGTGCCATGCCATCTTCAGAGTAAATTGCATCTCTAAACAGAATTTTATCAAATCACTACCCATAAGCGTTTAATGATGTTTCTATCGCTTAATGCCGCATTATCAACAGCTGGGAGGTGACAATTCATTGTGAGCTATCAGCAAGTCACAAACTAAATTCCCGGACATTCCATTGTAAAAAGAGGCTCTGTGTAATGGCAAAGCAGGACAATTCCCACAGTAAAATGCAGTAGTATCACACAGCCATCCTTCTGTCAAAATAAGCTGATTTCGCAATCTGCCGGTTTCCCATACACATTTCCACTTTATTCAATTGGTCGTTGTCCTATCGAATTAACTGTTGACAATTCATCATTATTGCAGTAGGTTAAAGGTGAGCAGGAGATGGGCACTGTCATGGAGGTAACTGAGGGCAGGATTGGTTCAGTCATGGTCTTTGCTCGGGACTCCGTCAAGTATCAGTGGGAATGATGAGATTATATATAGTCTTGATCAGGCAAATACCCAGTGAGCAGGATCATGATATAGTAAACAGGCTGCGTGCTGGCCACAGCACAGACATTTCATAGTTGTACTCAAATGCTTCCCAAAAGCACACTAACCCCTGTCAGATGCGACTGTAAATGACAAGTGTTTTCTTGCAGTGAAGCACGGTTTTCTCACTGACTGAGAAACTTACCCAGGATCCCAGTAATAGCAAGAACGGGACATTAATTTTTGTAGCATGTGACACACCTAATACTCCCACAAATTTAAATGCACCCATTTATGATTCTCACAAATGTAGTTAAGGTCATAGAAAAAAAAAACGTTTTTCCAATGTTGCCACATTAGAAATAGTTGTTCAGAGGTCCTGATCGATTCCCAAAAAACCTTTGACATACCAATCGGGCCTTGCCATCTGCCGTGAGCTGCGGAATGCTGTCAGTTTAGTAGGTGACTCAGATCTCCCTGTAACATAATGACAAGACGTTTGGGAGTTATATCCTTATTGAGAGAAATAGAGAAGGCATTGGTGACATAATAAGACAGCCCACTGAGGCCGCTATTGACCTTTACCTCAGAGGGAGCAGTTTCAGTTTCAACCTCGTCATTTCTAAGCAACATTAAAAGCACTTCTGACCCAACATTTATAACAATACACTCGGGATTCATGAAGATGTGGGACCTTGCTGCTAAAGCTGTACGGAAATGCAATCATTTAGGGAGGTGATCAAGTGATCACACAATCGTTGCTATCCATTAAGTATTTGCAGTCCATCCACATTGAAGAGATTTTTATGCTATCAGATGAACCATTAACAGTTGTGAGATTTCGCCAAACATGCAGGTCACAGACAATATCCCTGATTGGTACATCAGCGCTGGAGCCCAGGATAAAGCTGCATGCACAGTGTTCAGTAATTAGTATCCAGAGGATGATCCATCGGAGACTTCTGAGTTGCTAATATAAAAAATGGTACATTTATAGTCAATTTTCTTCATATCAAATGAGATCAGCAAACCACTGAAGACATTGACAATTGGCAATCTTTGTTACAGTATCCTAAATCTAATACTTGAAACTCGTGCCTATATTGGTTCAGTACAGTCCTTGCACCCTATACATTAATGCTGGCAGAGACAAAATCTCGGAAATACATCGCGTGGGGGCAGATCAGAATAAAGCAAAGAAAAATTATAACCACTTTAGATCAGTCCCATCTCTCACTTCGCTGCTCACCTTTCCTAACAAACAGATGCAAAATGTCATTGGCCAAGCCATTAATCCCATGCAGACACAAGTCATTGATGGTCGGATGATATCCAGACGGAGCTTTCAGATCCACGTGCAATTGGAAAATGTTTTCTGAAGATGAAGAGAATTGGACTGGTGAGGTGAGGTGAGTTGAGAATGAACACATTTCATGGAAGTTCAGTGTGTGTCTCAGAGTGACGTCAGTCATTGCTGGTCAGTGGAAATCCTTTGAAGACTCTAGACTGGCTGGAAGTTCAAAGAATGTAGTCACGTTCCGTTGAAGCTAATCATCTCCCACCTCTGTTGACATCGTCCACAAATGTAAAAAGCATTGAAACTATCGGCAGAAGGAGGCTACTCAAACCTTCTAGAAGTTGCAAGATTCCATTAGACCATGGCTATCAATCCATCTCAATCTCCTTTTCCTACTATCTCACATAAGCCCTTTGATCTCAATTTCCTAAAATAGGTTACCTAAATCATTTTGTTAAATTTAAAAAAAAATATGTTTAATATTTCGGCTTCTAATGCTTTCTCTGACAGAGAATTCCACAGGCTGACCACATTCTTTGTCAAAATATTTCTCATTGTCTCAGTGCCAAATACTTAGCCAAATACCCTCAGACATTTACCTCCTGATTTTGGACTGTTCATCATTCGTAACACACTTCCTGTCCTCTTCTGTGTCCCAATAAAATTTCATAATATTCGGTTTGATAATTCCTATGAAAGCCAGTGAACCGAGTCCTAACCAGTCAAATATTTCTTCATTTATCAGTTCTGCTATACAATGAATCATTCTGGTAACCCTTCGTGGTACTGGTTAAGTTGCCATAACATCCTTCTCCAGATCTGGAAGAAACAACCACGCATAGCTTTCTGGAAAGGATCTCACCAAGTGTATTATGGGTGGAGTGTTTCTCACTTGGAGGGTAACTGCTGAGAAAGCTTTGGGTGGGGGAGTGGCAGTGATGTGGGGTAACTGCATTGTTGGAATATCAGTTTTGATGGAGAGTTGCACTGTCAGAGAGTGAGTGATAAGGGAGTATTGCACTGTCGGGGGGCGTGGGGGCAGTTGGTCAGTACTGCGGGAGCGACATAATTTCCAAAGATGAAGCAAAACAATTTTGCAAAATGGGCAAGGGCAATAAAATAGATCAAACATATGACGATATTAGATAATTACTTTGGAAGAATTCGGAAATTCACTTCCTGCGGTAATGGCAACTCATGCGGAATAGCAAAAAGTTCAAAAACGGAGATTCGCAGGTGAAATGGCAGATGATAATGAGCTGGGACATTCATCAAATTTTGGCTTCCAACAACAAAATCAGTCCGTGAGGGACAGAAATTTGGGGAAAGAGAAATCCTCACGTGGTAAGGGAACAGTAGACTTCGGTTGAGATACTCAAGATAGCTTACAACCAAGTGGGATGGAAACCCATGGCGGGGAAATTGAAGTTAAAAAGCTCCGGTGTTTTCACTGCAATAAAGTCGTCGACTTGATGTCAGGAGGAAGTGCCAGATCTTCGAAAACCAATTATTTGCGAAGGTAAGGTTTACTCACATAAGTCAGGAATAACAGGCAAAGAAGTTACAGTATTAAGAGATCCGGCATTATGTTAATATTTCACGTTGCGAGATGCGGGGGTATGTAATTCAGAATGATTATTGTCTGAAAATGTCACAGTAAGTTGAATTCATGGTGAGACAAAATGTGTTCCATTATGTCTGATGAGGGTGGATTGTCCAATTAAAAATGGAGCACTGGTAACAGGCTACTGGAAAAAATCTTGACACCAGAAATACAATTTATCCTTGGTAATGATATAACTTGGTCACAGGAGGAGTGTTGCTTTTCGTTTTTGAAACACAAGTGTAAAATACGGGATCCGGTTTATTGCAGGAATTATACTCTGGGATTTATCCTGACTGTGTGGTAAAAGTCACAAAGTCACCAGTTGAAAAAGGAGGAGAAATCAAACAATACAGTTAAAAATGTTGAAACAAAATTGACAGACACCACGTTCAATCAAATGTTTGAGACAAAAATGAACCTGTGGATGACAAAGTGCATATCTTTAGCTGAGAGAATTTAACTGACTAAAGCAAAGGAAGGATGGAAATTTGAGTCAATTATCTGAAAAAGTGTGAACCGAAAAATAATCTGAATCTATCCCTGAATGTTACTGTTTTAAAATGATGCCTTGATGAGAAAATGGAGACCATCAGGTATCAGGCATATTAAAAATGAGCATAAATTCATCAAGTTGTATTACCAGTCTGTTACAGAAAGGAAGTGTTGAGGGTAGCGCATGAATTGCCAATAGAAATTCATTTTGGGATAAGGAAACTCAAGCTCAAATACAAAAATATTTCTACTGTCCTGGATGGCAGAAGAATGCAGCTGAGACTTTGCCGTACTTTTGAAAAGCGCAAATAGTAATAATACCAGCTTCTTTTTATATCCCCATGCCTGCAGTCATACCCATTTGAAATTATTTAACAACGGTCTAAATTGATTGTGTAATATTCCTACGTACAGCACGGATGTACTCAATAGATTTCCTGAGAGCATTACATTGCATAATATCGCATCTAAAAGGATTGTAGAAGAGTTGCTCAAATATTTAATGAGATACAAACTACCCACAGAGTTCTAATCTGATGAAGTGTCGGAAGTTACATGACAATTATTCAGGAAAATTTTGGACAGTTTAGGAATAAAGCAATTAAAATCCACTGCGTACTATCCAGAATAGCAGGGAGAAAGGTGACATCAGACGTGAATCACCACGTCAAAGGTTTGTACTCAACACTAGCGAGATGATTGGGACAAAAGAATTCTGTTTCTACTTTTTGCCATTGCAGATACACCAAATGAATCGACGACATTCAGTCCATTTCAAATCGTTTTTGGCATGAGATGAGAGGATGAAATAAATTAATTAAGGAGATATTGGTAAGTTAGAATTCAGAAATCACATATTTGGACTATGTGCCAATTTTAGGGAATGTTTAATTAGAGCTGTGGGGTTGGCGAGACAGCATTTGAAAATATCACCGTATATCATGAAACAGAAAGCAGACAAAAAATCAAAAACTCGCAAGTCTGCTGACGGAGATAAAGTGTTCGTGTTTCTTCCAATGATAGGTGAAAAGTTAAAAACAAGTTTTAGTGGAGCTTATCAAGACGAAAGGAGATTGGGTGAGGTGAAATATTTGATAAGGGCTCCAGAGAAACCGAAATCTCCCAGTGTGTCATGTGAACATGCTCAAAAGTTATTTTGATGGGCAAGCAATGGAAAAAGAATATGTTTTACTGGATATAACAGAGGCCAGAGCCAAGTTCAGACGGTTCCGAATTTGGCATTCCGCAAATTAAATTGGACAGTGAGGAAAGTATCAAAACCCGGATTAAATTATTGAGTTACCTTGCAGAGGAAATTTGAAATGATCTGAAAGAGTTTCACTATTGCATGGGGATGTACATGGAAATATATAGGAAATTCGTAATTTAATCATACATGATGTTGTTATAGGAAAGGCTGTTGTAAATAAGAAACATCCGAATAGTCTCAACACTCAAAAAATCTCACAGAGTGAAAACAAAATGCTTGAACATATTCTCCAAGACAACAAGATCAAAATGGTTTGCGCAGACTGGAGCTCACCTACAGTAATGGTGCGAAAACCCAGTTGGTATCCAATGGTTATTTGTGGACTACCACAAAATCCATGATTACAAAGTCTGATTCAGATCCGAACATTGCATTCGTAGGATGGGAGAAGCAACTAATATTTCTTAGTTGGACTTACTCAGATGATACGCAGATAACCTTATCTGGAAGAGTGAAGAAAACGTTGGTTTGTGTAAGAGCAAGTGTTCTGTATCAATTTTAAGTGATGCCTTGTGGTATGAAAAGTGCACAAGTCACATTTCAAAGATTAATCAATGAAGCAATTCCTGGAATTTCCAGTTGTGTGGTGTATAGCGATGACCTGCTGATTTCTCCTCAGACATGGAAGGATCATTTTCAGAATTTGTTGTTATTATGTGATCAACTTTGAGAGTTAGGCTTGTTGATAAGTATAGTGAAGAGTGAATTCTGCAAAGCCCAAGTTATGTTCCTGGGCTATATTAATGGACATGGACATATAGCCCGAACAAATATTGAAACAAATATTATTGGGCAGTTTCTATCGACAAAGAAAGCAGTACTACGATTTCTAGAATTGAATACGTTTTATCGGAAATTCGAACTAAATTTTAGTAGTCTGGCAATTTCAATCACGGAATTTATGAAGAAATGCGCAAAGTTTCAGTGGGCAACAGACTGTTAAAATGCATTTGGCATCCTGAAAGCTGTGTTAGCTAATTCCCGATATTAATCATCCCTAATTTTCCTTCATGTGGACTGACTGGTTCCAAAGGCCCAACAAAGTCTGTTCTTTTTCAGGCAGCTGAGGAAATTTGGCATAATGGGGAATAAATGCCAACTTGTATAGGTGGATAAAAACAAGGACTGCAGATGCTGAAACCAGAGTCTAAACTAGACTGGTGCTGGAAAAGCATATCAGGTCAGGCAGCATCCCTCACCTCCATCCAAGGCCACAAAGGAGCCTACCACATCCATCAAAGTTTTACCTGCACATCCACCAATATCATTTATTGTATCCGTTGTTCCCGATGCGGTCTCCTCTACATTGGGGAGACTGGACGCCTCCTTGCAGAGCGCTTTAGGAAACATCTCTGGGACACCCGCGCCAATCAACCACACCGCCCTGTGGCCCAACATTTCAACTCCCCCTCCCACACTGCCGAGTACATGGAGGTCCTGGGCCTCCTTCACCGCCGCTCCCTCAATACCAGACGCCTGAAGGAAGAACGCCTCATCTTCCACCTCGGAGCGCTTCAACCCCAGGGCATCAATGTGGACTTCAACAGTTTCCTCATTTCCCCTTCCCCCACCTCACCCAAGATCCAACCTGCCAGCTCAGCACTGTCCCCACGACCTGCCTGTCTTCCTTTCCACCTATCCACTCTACCCTCCTCTATGACCTATTACCTTCAACCCCACCCCCATTCACCCATTGTACTCTTTGCTACCTTCCCCCATCCGTTCCTCTGACCTATACCTCCATCCCCACGCCCATTTACCCATTGTACATTATGTTACTTTCTCGCCACTCCACACCCCCTCTCATTCATCTCTCCACTCTGCGGGTACGCTGGCTCTATTCCTGATGAAGGGAGTTTGCCCGAAACGTTTAAAATTGCATCACTGAGAGCATTCTGTCTGGAAGCATCACCATCTTGCATGGCAACTGCACCATTCAAGATCGGAGACGGTTACAGAGAGTGGTGAACTCGACCCAGGCAATCACAAAGGCCAACCTCTCAGCTATAGAATGTATCTACCAGGATAGGCCGCCAGCATTCTTAAAGATCCATCCCAACTTAGCAATTTTTTTTATATTCAACGGCTACCGTTGGGGTGAAGGTGCAGAAGCATGAACACACGCACAAGTCGGTTTCACAACAGTTTCTAACCTACTGTTGTTAGAATACCAAATGGACTCACAAACTTTTAACCTTTGCCGGTACTTGTGTTTTTGTTTTTGCCGCTGTTTACCTGTTATTTACTCTCTATGCTCACTCTGTGATCTGCCTGTATTGTTCACAAGACAACGTTTTTCACTGTGACTCGGCACTCGCGACAATAATTTGAATTCAATTCAATTCATTTTAATTCAATTTTGCAATGCCGTTCAAGAGGGCTACTGATGTAAGTGATGTAGGTTCGGGTGCTGTAATCTTACAAGACATCTCTTTGCATGTTATTCCCTCCTTCCGAAAAGAATCTACATTTCAATTTTCATTTTTGCCAAAGGGTATATGGGCTGTTACTGAATTGGACCAGGCCTTAGTTAGGTTGATGCACCAAATCGTGCAAATTTTCCTAGACTTAAGTTATTCTAAATTCTGCTTTTTTTCCGCTTCAAAAGTGGTAAGAGCAAAGAAAATGTCAGCACAGGAACAGGCTGCAAGCCCGTGACAATCCAGATCCTCGACCTAAACCTGTCACTTCTTTTTGAAGGATCTGCATCCCTCTGTTCTCTGCCCATTCGTATATGTATCTCGATACATCTTAAACCACACTGTCATGTCTGTCTCAACACCTACGCTGTCGCAGCGTTTCAAACACCCTCCATGCTCTGCGTAAGGACTCTTCCACGCATAACACCCTTAACACTTTCCCTCCACCTTGAACTCGTAACCCCCAATAATTGAGGTCCCACCTCTGGGGAAGAAAAAGCTCCTTGCTCTCCACCTTCTCTATACCTATCATAATTTTGTAGACTTCAAACAGATCCATGTAAAATAGCTCCGATGTTTTCACTGCAATAAAGTCGTCGACATTGGGTAAGGAAGAAGTGCCAGATCGTCGAAAAACATTTATGTTCGAAGGTGAGGTTAACTCACATAAGTCAGGAACAGCCGATAGATGATACAGTATTAAGAGATACAGGATCAATTTGATCTTTCATGTTGAGAGATGCTGACATGTGTAACTCAAAAGGATTATTGCCAGAAAATGTGGCAGTATGTGGAATTAATATTGAGACAAAAAAGTGTTCCGAGATGTACTGTGAAGGTAGAGGGTCCAATTAAAAGTGGCAGGCGTATTGGAAAAAATCTCGACACCAGGAATACAATTCGTCCTTAGTAAGGAAATAGCTTGGTCATAGGCAGGAGTGCTACCCCCGGTTGTTGAAACACCAGTGTAAAATACGACCAACAAAGAACATAGAACATAGAACATAGAAGAATACAGCGCAGTACAGGCCCTTTGGCCCTCGATGTTGCGCCGATCCAAGCCCACCTAACCTATACTAACCCACTAACCTCCATATACCTATCCAATGCCCGCTTAGATGCCCATACAGAGGGAGAGTCCACCACTGCTACTGGCAGGGCATTCCATGAACTCACGACTCGCTGAGTGAAGAACCTACCCCTAACTTCAGTCCTATATCTACCCCCCCTTAATTTAAAGCTATGCCCCCTTGTAATACCCGACTCCATACGCGGGAAAAGGTTCACGCTGTCAACCCTATCTAACCCCCTAATCATCCTGTACACCTCAATCAAGTCACCCCTAAACCTTCTTTTCTCTAATGAAAACAGCCCCAAGTGCCTCAGTGTTTCCTCATACGATCATCCTTCCATACCAGGCAACAACCTGGTAAACCTCCTCTGCACCCATTCCAGTGCCTCCACATCCTTCCTATAGTATGGCGACCAAAACTACACACAATATTCCAGATGCGGCCGCACCAGAGTCTTATACAACTGCATCATGACCTCAGGACTCCGGAACTCAATTCCTCTACCAATAAAAGCCAGTACGCCATATGCCTTCCTCACCGCACTACTTACCTGGGTGGAAACTGTCAGAGATCTGTGTACATGGACACCAAGATCCCTCTGCTCATCCACACTACCAAGTATCCGACCATTAGCCCAGTACCCCATCTTTTTGTTATTCTTCCCAAAGTGAATCACCTCACACTTAGCTACATTGAATTCCATTTGCCACCTTTCTGCCCAGCTCTGCAGCTTCTCTATATCCTGCTGTAACCTGCCACATCCTTCCTCACTGTCAACAACTCCTCCGACTAACGTATCATCCGCAAACTTGCTCACCCAACCTTCTAACCCCTCTTCCAGGTCATTTATAAAAATGACAAACAGCAATGGTCCCAAAACAGATCCTTGCGGAACACCGCTAGTGACGGCACTCCATGAAGAAACTTTGCCATCAACTACTACCCTCTGTCTTCTTCCATCCAGCCAATTCCTAATCGAAACCTCCAACTCACCCTCAATGCCATATCTCCGTATTTTCTGCAGTAGCCTACCATGGGGAACCTTATCAAACGCCTTACTAAAATCCATATATACCACATCTACCGCTTTCCCCTCATCAACCTCCTTCGTCACCTTTTCAAAGAATTCAATAAGGTTTGTGAGGCACGACCTGCCCTTCACAAAACCATGCTGACTATCCTTGATCACATTATTCCTATCCAGATGTGCATAAATCCTATTCCTTACAATTCTCTCTAAGACTTTGCCCACAACAGAAGTGAGACTCACCGGTCTATAGTTACTAGGGTTATCCCTACTCCCCTTTTTGAACAAGGGAACCACATTTGCTATCCTCCAGTCTTCTGGCACTACTCCTTTATAGACAAAGAGGACATAAAAATCAAGGCCAATGGCTCTGCAATCTCCTCCCTTGCTTCCCAGGGAATCCTAGGATAAATGCCATCAGGCCCAGGGGACTTATCTATTTTCACCTTTTCCAGGATTTCCAACACCTCTTCTCTACATACCTCAAAGCCATCCATTCTAATTATTTGTGACTCAGTATTCACATCGACGACAATGCCCTGTTCCTGAGTAAATACTGAAGAAAAGTATTCATTCAGTGTCTCCCCAATCTCTTCTGCCTCCACACGCAACTTCCCACTACTATCCTTGACTGGACCTATTCCTACCCTAGTCATTCTTTTATTCCTAACATACCTATAGAAAGCCTTAGGGTTTTCCCTAATCCTACCGACTAAGGACCTTTCATGTCCCCTCCTTGCTGCTCTTAGCTCTCTCTTCAGGTCCTTCCTGGCTACCCTATAACTCTCAATCGCCCAATTGAACCTTCATGTCTCAACTTGAGATAGGCCGCCCTCTTCCATTTAACAAGGGATTCCAATTCCTTATTAAACCACGGCTCCCTCGCACGATCCTTTCCTCCCTGCCTGACAGGTACATAATTATCAAGGACACTCAATAGTTGCTCCTTGAACAAGCTCCACATATCATTTACACTCTTGCCTTGGAGTCTACTTTTCCAAGCCACACATCCTAAGTCATGCCTCACCGCATCATAATTTCCCTGACCCCAGCTATAACTCTTGCCCTTATCCCTCTCCATCATGAGAGTAAAAATCACCGAATTATGGTCACTATCCCCAAAGTGCTCACCTACCTCTAATTCTAACACCTGGCCTGGTTCGTTACCCAGAACCAAATCCAGTATGGCCTCACCTTTTGTTGGCCTGTCTACATATTGTGTCAGGAAACTCTCCTGCACACATTGAACAAACACTGACCCATCTAACGAACTTGAGCTATAGCTTTCCCAATCAATATCAGGAAAGTTAAAGTCCCCCATAACAACCACCCTATTACTGTCACTCATCTCCTGAATCACCTTCCCTATCCTTTCTTCAATGATTCTAGGACTATTAGGAGGCCTGTAAAAGACTCCTAACAGGGTGACCTCACCTTTCCTATTCCTAACCTCAGCCCAAACTACCTCAGATGGCAAGTCCTCATCCATCGCCCTTTCCACCACTGGTTGTTGCAGGAAATATATTCTGGGAATTATCTGACTGTGTGGTAAAACGGTCACAAAGTCACCAATTGAAAAATAAAACGAGGAGCAATCAAAGACTACTGATGAAGATGTTGAAATGGAATTGTCAGAAACCATGTTCGATCAAATGGTTGAGACAAAGCATCAACAGGTGTAGGACAAAGTGCATACTTTTAGCTTAGAGAATTTAACTGACTAAAATAACAGAAGGATGGAAATTTGTATTAATTATATGAAAAAAAACGAAAAACACAAAACGATACTGAGTGTGTCCCTGAATGTTGCTATCTTTAAAATGATATCTGGATGAAAAAATTGAAACCATCACATGTTCAGGCATATGGATAATGGGTAGAAATTCATCAAGTTGCATAACCAGTGGGTTAGAGAAAGGAGGTGCTGTGACTATCGCATGAATTACCAGTAGAAAGTCATTTAGGGATAACCAAACTCAAACTAAAGTAGGATGGAAATATCTACTGACCTGGACGGCATAACAATGCAGTTGGATCTTGCCAGATATATCACACATTGGAAAAACGGAAATAGTAATAAAGTCAACATCTTTAATAGGGTAGCCCGCTGTCCTACCCTGTGTGGCACACTTAACAATGGTTATAATGGATTGTGTAAAATCCCTTTGTACAACAAAAAGAGGAAATTAGTATTTCTTACCAATAAGATGTGTCCACTAGATTTCCTGAGGCCATTCCATTGCACAATATCATACCTAAAAGGATGATAGAAGAATTGCTCAAATGTTTCATGACAGGCGGACTACCTACAGAGTTCCAATCAGATATACAATCACAATTATTCAGGGAAGTTATGGACAGTTTCGGAATGAAGCAATCCAGATGCAATCGTAATATGCAGAACTGCAGGGAGAAAGGTGGCATCAAAGTTGAAACAACATGTTAAAGGCGTGCACTCAACACTATCCAGATAATTGGAGCAAAAGAATTATGTCCTTTTTGCCAATACACATGCTCCAAATGAATTGAGCAATCTCAATCCAATTCTACTCGTTTTTGCCATGAGGTGAGAGGACCACTAAAGTTAATTAAGGAGAAATTTTTGAGGTAAACCACATTTTTCAACTACGTGCCAATTTTAGGATTGGTTAATTAGAGCAGTGGAATCGGCTAGACAACATTTGCAACTATCACAGTATATCATGAAACAGGAAGCAGACAAGAAATAAAAAAACTGGCAAGTTTGCTAATGGAAACAAAGTTTTAGTGTTGCTTCCGTTGTTGGGCGAACAGCAAAAAAGCAAGGATGAGTGAACGTCATCAAGTCGAAAGGAGACTGGGTGAGGTGAACTATTTGATAAGGACTCCAGACAGAACGAAACCTGTGTATCATGTGAACATGCACTAAAGTTATTTTGAAAGACAAGGAACGGAAAAACAGAATGTTTACTGAATACGGCAGAGACCAGAACCAAGTTCAGACGATTCGGAATTTGGCATTCCTCAAATTAAACTGGACAATGGGGAAGGTATCAAAAATTGGATAAAGTATTAAGTTGTCTTGCAGAGGAAAATTGAAATGATCTAAAAGAGTTATCACTAATGCACGTGGAGATACGTGGGAATAGACAGGAAAGTAGTAATTTAATTATGCATGATGTAGGTATAGGAAATGCTGCTCCAAATAAGAAACATTCTAATAGACTTAACATTCTAAAGATGTCACAGCTTGAAAAAAACGATTGAATACGTTCCCGAAGGCAACAAACTCAAAATGACTTGCAGGGACTCGAGCTTACCGACAGTAATGATATGAAAAGCTAGTTGGTATCCGACGGTTATGTGTGGACTATCGCAAAGTCAATGATTACAAAGTCTGGACAAAAGCAAATTACTGCGGATGCTGGAATCTGAAACCAAAAGAGAAAATGCTGGAAAAACTCAGCAGGCCTGGCAGCATCTGTAAGGAGAGAAAAGAGCTGACGTCATTATTAAATATGAACTTGTGACTGCTCTTGTGTGTATTATTATTTTAATTTGTGGCTATGCATGCATATAAGTGTGTACGTTCATGTGTACTTTAAGCAATTATATTCCTAGCTGTTTCTAATACTGGAGATATACTGGACATTGTGCATTATAGGTCAAAAACAGCAACCATACATATACAAAGCTGGCTTCATTTTTAAAACCCCTTCAAAATTGGTTTATACTCCATTATACACATACACATTGCACTGACTATCCAAAAGCAAACATGAACAAATACATTCAGATTCAGTCTGTGATACTCAAACCACTGAACGTCTCTGATTATCACTCGAGTCTTGAAAATGGATCAGCGATCACGTTTTGATCGACCTGCCACATGCATAATATTGAAATTGGATGGCTGTAAGAACAAGCTGCATCTAAACACTCTGTCATTTTTGTCCTTAAATTTCTCCACAAATTTCAATGTGTTTTGATCAGTGTGTACGATTGTCTCAGGTGCATTGCTGGTACTATAAACACTGTTGTCGTGCCATTAGCAAGCTTAAAGTCTCTTGGTCAACCATCGAATATTTTGCTGATGAGCATTAAATTTGTCTGGAGAAATACCCAGTGGATCCTTCTAAACTTCTCATCATCTTCCTGCGGCAGCACAGCACTCATACCCACATCACTGGTATCTATTTGTTTCATCAGATGTGGCTAATACCATGACAGCTGTTAACAGGTTTCAGGCTGTCAAAGGCCTTCTGACCATCCGCTGTCCACTGAAACTTCTTGCCTTTCTTTCGTAATTTAGCGAGTGGAGCAGCTACACTACTAAAATTCGGCACAATGAGTGAGAAGTAGAATTTGTTCCACGAGTGACTAAAAATTACGAGGTCATCAATGTACTCAACACATTTGGGTAATCCGGCAGTGACCTTATTAATTAGTCTCTGAAATGTGGCCAGAGCTCTGCAAATGATGATCCTGCTGCCGGATCTGATGTTGGTGTCCTCAATCAGCCGTTTCCTCACGCGATGGAGGTCTGCACTCGTGCACGGATGATGCCGGATCTCTTTCATAATCGACAACTCCTGAGCTATTGGTCGTGGTCAACCTTCTTTTGGGAGTCCCCTGGACCGCGCGCATCATCTGGAACTGCAGCTAATGGCACTTGTTGGCGACGTGACATGGATACGGGCATGAAATACAACATCAGCCAGCCACAAGAGATCTGCAGAGAAAATATCTACTTAACTTTGCAAGGGCATTCAGTAATGTCAAACGGGAAGCAATAACTCTTACCACGTTGGTTGCACCAGGAAGATTGTCACCATCCCTCGTCTGTTCCCGATGACATGAAAGTGGTAGCAACGTCAAATAGCTCCAATACCGACCAATTTCTTGCTTTAAACAGTGCCAGTCAAGGTTACATCATTGCTGAACACCAACCTCAGATCCGGCAGCAAGATCATCATTCGCAGAGCTACGACAGCATAACGACAGCAGTGCCACAGATGAACAGAGGAAAGGCTTCCACCATACTCTCAAGGACTCACTAGTGAAGTGTGGTATTCCCAAAGACACTTGGGAACGCTCGGTCCAAGACTATACAAAGTGGAAGAAGTGCATCCAAACAGGCATTAAACACTTCGCTAGTGACGACTGGTGGGAGTGGAAGCCAGGTGACAACAGTCTTAATAACACACTGCCACACAAATGCCACAGCCATTCCTTGGCGTGACGATCCCAAGTGCAACAATACTGTGAAATTCTGTGCAGCCAGGTATGGACTCACCTGGAGAGTGGAAGCCAGTCATCCCCAATGGTGATGATCTACCCACCTCATTTGGATCAATGTGTGCAATGGCCATTGGTTGCTCAATCTCCCTTTTGAGAAATTTCAGAAAGATTTATGGGATTTTTTGAAAACTGGCACCAGAGAAACAGCACATCATCCTGAAGTCTCACTCAAGCCCACATACATGCCTGTTTGTGCCCACGTCATTCACCTGGAACAATTGCTTGCTTATACTTTCTCAGTCTACTTTACTACAGAGCCAGTTGTAGTTACCCAAAACTGGCTATTGCTGCTATTTTCCCCTGGGAGGTAATCTTTGCCTGGTGGTGTCCAAAACGCTATACCTGACTGAGAGAAGGACGACACCTGTATTCCCTGCCTACTTCTTCTGACAGTCACCCAGGAATTCGTTGCCTCCTGGCATTGTTAGTGAACCTATAGCTTATGGACTGCAACGTTTCAAAACGACAACCCACATCACACTCCATAGAGCACGGAGGGATGGGCCATAAATGCTGGCCAGCCAGGGTTGCCCAAATCCTGCAAATGAATTAATATTCTAACTTATTTAGCTTGAGATGTGAACACTTCTTTGAAGATACTATCTATCACGCTGTCTGCCTCCCATCTGCCCCTCAGCATGCACATCAGCTGTTTCAACCAGCTTGTGAGAATCTGCAAACGGGCACGCCTCCTGCAGCATAGTAGTCAGAGGCACTCGATTGCTCCTTTATCTCCCCCATCTGACAGTAGGATAATTCGGTTCAACTGCATCCAATATCTTTCCTTGGAAAATTACCAGACTCAGGAGATCTCTGATTTCGTCGCTGCTCACTCTCCTCGGTAAATCCCACTCTTCAACTAAGCCCACACTTGAGCGACCAGCAACAAGTAAGAAGAATGTTTGATTCCGCCGTTCTCCTCGCCCTGCCCTGCCAAGCTCAGTCGTATGATTCTAAAAGGCGGATTCATGCTTTAGAAAACTTGTATGCCATTTTAAATCTAAGCTCCGATATCTGCAGTCCTCACTTTCTCCTCCCCATTGTACGCTTTGACGTTGGGCATCATTTTTCCTGTTCGTCACCTGAAATTCTTTTTGGCAATTTCATTTGTGTTGCTAAATGTATGAAGTAACACCCTGTGCATATTGACCTAAACTTTACTGGATTGGGTGAAATTAAATGAAGTTAAAAAATGAGAAGAAAAAGACGAAGACTGGTAAATAAACTGTACAGCAGAATCCTTATTAAATGCCAAGTGATCGAGGCGGGAAAGTCCACAGTTCTTTGAATTTGGTAGCACAAATTGATAATGTAGACAAGAGGGTATGCGACATTATTAGTTAATCAGTCCAGGTATCGAGTACATACTTTGCAAATCATGTTGGAATTGCATACAATATTAGTTTGGCGATATTTAGAAGACGCCTTGGAAAGAGTATAGAAGCATTTTACCAGGATGTTGTCTGGTCTGCAGATATTCGTAATGAAGGAAGATTGGGCAACGTTGGTTTCTTTCACTTGAATGTCGAACGATGAATGGCAAACTGAATGAAGACAACATAATTATTAGTTACGCGAAGGGAATGGATAGTCAGTGATTTTCTTAAACACACAGGTTAGCAACATTATTTACTAGCTGGACAGGTTGAAGTAAAAAAGTGGTAAGTTTAAACGACACCTGAGAGGTTTTTTTGTTTTCCATAGACGGATGTGGAGGCAGGTACAAACGCAAAGATCCAGAGGTATATTGACAGATATATGAGCAGCGGGGAATAGAGGGATACTGACCACATAGAAGCGAAACGATGTAATGGGACAAAGAGTATTATGCTTCTGCGTAGTTTTCCTGGGTGCACAGGCCTTTTCTGTATGGACCATTCCGTGGTAATGATATGATGAGGGAAAGGATCTCTGAACATAAAACTTCTTTTGTGTTTTGTTGAAGGAAATGATAGGTGAAGAACACAGGACGTAGAACATAGAACAGCACAGCACAGTACAGGCTCTTTCGCCCACGCTGTTGCGCCTTAATTTAAGATCAAACGAAACTACATGCCCCCAATTTACTTCCATCAATGTGCTTGTTCAGCAGTCGCTTAAATATTCCTACTGTTTCTGACTCTACTACCACCGCTGGCAATCCATTCCATGCACCAAAAACTCATTGCCGAAAGAACCAACATTTGACATCTCCCCGATACCCTGTTCACATCACCTTCGAAATAGGACAGCACGTGGCAGCCATTTCTATCCGCAGGACGCGTCTCGAGCTTTCCACACAAAGTATTCCTCTCATTACATTGCACACCTCTATCAATTCATCTCTCTTCCTTCTTCACTCAATAGTGAAAAGCCCCAGATCACTCAACTTCCCTTCAGAAGACAAGCCCTTCAATCCAGGCAGCGACCTAGTAAATCTCCGCTGCACACTCTCGATAAAACCTACATTCTTCCGATGATGAGGTGACCAGAACTGAACACAACATTCTTAATGTGGTCTAACGAAGCTTTTATAAAGCTGCAGCAAAGCCTCGCTGCTCCGAAACTCAATCCCCCTGTTAATTAAAGCCAAAACACCATAAGCCTTTTTAATGAACCTATCTGCTTGTACAGCAACATGTGTCCGTGGACCCCAAGATCCCGCTGTTCCTCCACAATGCCAAAGATTCTGTCTTTCTCCCACATTCAGCATTCAAATTCGACGTTCCAAAATTAATCACTTTACGGTCATTCCGTTGAACTCTATCTGCCACTTCTCAGCCAAGCTTTACACCTGTGAATGTCTCGTTTTCGCCTGAAACAGCCTTCAACATTATCTACAATACCAACAACGTTTGTGACATCGGCACTTACTAACGCAACCTTCAATTTCCTCATCCGAGTCATCTATAAAAATGACAAAGAGCAGAAACTCAAGAACAGATCCTTGCAGATCACCACTGGTCACCGACCTCCAAGCAGAATATCTCCCATCTACTACCAGTCGCTGCCTTCTTTTGGCCAACCAATTCTGTATCCAGACAGCCACGCTTCCGTTTATCCCATACCTCCTAATTTTCTAAATGAACCTAACGTGGTAAACATTATCAAATGCCGACTGAAATACATATACAAGGCATACGCTGCTCGACATTTATGAACTTGTCTCATCACATTCTCAAAGAAATCCATAAGGCTTCTGAGGCATCATCTGCCCCTCACACGCCGTTTTGACTGTCTATAATCAAGTTCTGTTTTTCCAAGTAGTCATAAACCCTATCACACAGAATCTTATCCAGTAACCTACTTAACAGCGACGTAAGACTAATTGGTGTGTAATTCGCAGGGATTTTCCCCTTCCCTTTCTTGAATACAGGAACAAATTCGCCTCCCCCAATCATCTGGTACGATTCCCATGGAGACCGAGGATGCAAAGGTCATTACCAATGGCACCACAATCTCACATTAACCTTGGATCTACCAGGTCCGGCTCTGGGGATTAATCTACCTATATGCTTCCCAAAATATACAGCATATTCACCTTCTTAATATCAAGCCTTTTCTAACCTTCAAGCCTTCAAGCCTTCGAGTCTTGCTCCTTCAAAATGAATCACCTCACACCTTTCTCCATTAAAGTGTATTTTCCACGGCTTAGTCTAGTTTTATCTAGGTTCCTCTGTAACCTGCAATACCCTTCACCACTATTCACCTTATCCAACGCTTTACTGAAATCCAGATACACAACATCAATCGTTTTACACTTAGGCAATTGTTTGGTCACCTTCTCAAAGAAGGCAAAAAGATTTATGAGGCACTATCTACACTTCACAAGTTATTCCTTTCTACATTATTATAAATCCTATCTAAAATAATCCTGTCCAGCATTTTACATGCAAACGAAGTAAGGCTTACTGGTCGATGACGATGAGGATTGTTTCTACTCCCCTTCTTGAATAGGGGACCACGTCTGCTATTTTTCAGTCTTCTAGCACTCTTCGTGGAGAAAATGATAACATAAATATCGAAGTCAAAGATTCTGCAATCTTCTCCCGTTCTTCCCAGAGAATCCTCGGATAAATATCATCCCACCCAGGGGACTTATTTATTTTCATACTTTCCAGAAATGCTAACACCTCCTCCTTATGAACATCAATTCTAACTTGTCTGATAGCTTGTATGTCAGCATTCTCCTCGACAGCATTGTAATGTTCCAGTGTAAATACTGACGTAAAAAATTCATTTCGTGCTTCTGCTATCTCCTCACACTCCACGCTCAACTTCCCACTAGCGTCTCTGACTGGCCCCAAAGTTAATCTAGCCATTCTTTTATTCCTGGCCTATCTCTTCGAATCGTTAGTGTTTTCCTTGATTTTACCAGCCTAAGATTCCTCATTTCCCCTCCAGGCCCTTCCTAACTCTCTGTTTTTGTCCTTGATGGCTAACTTGTAACTCTGAAGTGCCGTAACAAGCCTTCACGTCTATCTCTAGAGAAGCCTTCGTCTTCATTATGACAACACAATTTCTCTCCACGATACCTGATAGGCCTGACACTCTCTCTGGTCTTTCTGGTATTCCTCACGTAAGTGTAGAATGAAGTTGCATTTTCCCGCAATTGTCCCACCAAGGCTTGCCCGTGCCTTCTCCTAGCTCACCTCTGTCAAGTTTTGATTTCATTGCGAGGTACCCTGTAACCTTTTTAAGCTTTGCCAGTGCCTTCTTCCTCAATATTAAGTAAATTTCCTCCTTCCTCTTAACGAGAAGCTCCTCTTCACGTGCGAACCAAAGCTGAGTCACCTTACCATTCTTTGCCTGTCTCAGAAGGACAATGTTATTGAACACTCACAATAAGGGTTTCTTAAACGGTCTCCACATTTCTGTTTTGTATATCACATAGAATGTTCCTAATTAGTATTCCACAGATCCTGTCTTATAAGAGAATAATTTCACATCCCCCATTATGTTCCTTCCCATACTGTCTGCTCCTAGCCTACTCCACAGCTATTGTAAAGGCGAGTCAGTTGTGGCCACTTTCACCGAAATGCTCTGCCACCGAGAGATCTGAGACCTGGCTGGCTCGTTGCCAAGAACCAAATCCAATATGGCCACCCCTTGTCCACATATCGACACGTTGAGTCAGGAATCCTTCCAGACACACCTGCAAAAATCGGTTCCATCGAGACCATCAGCACGAAGGAGATTCCAAGCAATATTAGGGAAGTTGAAGTCACCCATAACAACAACTCTTTTTCAGCTGCATCTTTCCTGTTTCCGCTATCCAATCTCTTCTTTCATCCCTCTGGTCCCATTGGGAGGGACTGTAGAAAACACATAATAAAGTGACTGCTCCTTTCTTCTTACTGATGTCCACCCATGCTGATTCAGTCGACAACCACCCCCAACAGCATTCTCATCTGCAATTAGCAATGCTACTTCCCTGCTATTTTACACCTCTCCTTGATTTAAAAAAACTAAACCGTGCAACATCCAGCAATCATTCCCTACCCCCACTCATCAACACCCCCCCCCCCCCCCCCCCCCCCCCCCCGTGAAATCCATGTCTCTGTAATGGCCACAATATCGTATTTCCAAGTAATTATCCATGCCCTATTTTCATCACTCTTACTCCTGACATTCCTTGAATTGGAGCAGGCGCACTTTTACCCAGCTTTTTTTTCCCTATCAGTTGCGTATCCTTCCTAACAGACTCTCTGCATTCTATTTCTGCCCGTTCAACATCTATCCTCTCCTCTGATATGTTGCTATGATTATCATCTGCCTGCCAAACGAGTTTCAACCGTCCAGACGTTCTATGGTAAATCTCCTACCCAGGGTATTGGTGTCCCTCCAGTTTAAGGGCTACACGTCTTTGTTGTACAGGTCTAAACTTACCCAGAAGGTACTACAATCACCTACCTATCTGAAGATGTCCTTCCTGCACCAGCCCTGTAACCACTGTTCAGCTGCAGTTGCTCCCTGTTCCTCGCCTCAATAGCACGTGACACTGGTAGTAATCATGAGATTACCTTTCTGCTCCGCCTGCTTTTTAACTTCAAACCTAACTCCCTGAAATCACTTATTAGTTCCTCATCCTTTTTTTCCGAGCTATGTCACTGGTGCCATTGTGCACCACGACCTCTGCCAGCTCAACCTCCCCGTCCAGATTCTTCTCGACTCGATCAGAGACATCCAATTTCCTGGGAGGTAGACGACAGTGAGTAATTACCGCAAACTAATAGACAGAAATACCACAATCATTGTGGAAAAGCGGAACTTTTATTTGACACAGACATAGGATACATGCTGAAAGATGGAGTTTTATTTTACTGGGCACAGTGATCAAAGTGCCCCGACGATCGTTGTTTCTGTGACAGTCCTGTGATTTTAAGAGAGATCCATTCTTTCCTGTTGCTATTGCCGCGAGGTCTTGTCACAGTCGTGCTAGTTTTTTTGGTTCAGACCGTCAGTTCCTAAACGGCCTGGAGTTATCACTTGGTATTCTTCTTTTTTAAGGTTAGACAAATTGAGCAAGAGTATGAAGGGAGTGTGGACAACCTTGGTTGATCTTCTCTTGAAGGTCAAAGATGGCTGGCACACTGACAGAAGACTCAAAATTATTAGCTGCGTGAATGGAACGGATGGTCAGAGTTTCTTTTTACACCCCCATGCTCAGTTTAGAGTTGGCTTCAGTTATTGCGGAAGTTTATGCTGCTACTCAACTGAAAAACTGGCGTTCTCTGCTGGAGGAATGTCTTAAATAGCGAGGCGTCTTCTTAACAATTCAAAGGGGCTGATAGTTTCTTTCTTCTGGACTGGAGAGAGACAACACGTGGCCAACTGTGTATTTATAAGATGCTATCGAAATTGTAAAGTTGATGATTAGTATTTGAAAGTTTATTATTTGGTTCGTATTCGAATTGAGTTAAATGTATGTCATTCATTTTTATTTTGCATCGTTACTGTGTATCAAGAATTAAGGCTGTTTTATTTACAGCCTACTGTTAGTCAAATCGAATCACAATATGAACACAGCATCTTGTACTGGCCTTTATAAAATATAGAATTTTACGATCGATACTATTGTGATGGATAAGGCCAGAACCACACTAAACATTTCAAACATGTGGTCCGGAAGCTAACATTTGTAGTGGTTTTAAATAGGCGTACAGTGAATATTGCAGTTCGTCAAACCTCTCAGTTATAAGCAGAACATAATTTATTTACAGTGTTCCAAATGAAACGCAAGCAAATGAAAACAAAGTTTAGAATGACAACTATTTGCCAGGTCGATCAACATGATATACCTTACAACTTAACAAAGAGCAAATCGGATATCCTGCGAAATCAGTTTAACACATGCTTTGGCAAAGAAAAGTAAAATAAAACACAGATTCTTACAGGAGAGAGAGTTCGCAGAGAGGATCAACCAGTAACCATTAGCTGAAATATTGAGTCTCTCATTTTTTCCAGCAGCTTGTTGGGGTCCCCAGCAAAAACTAAACTAAACCAGAAAAAAGAGTAGAGCTGAAAATGTGTTGCTGGAAAAGCGCATCAGGTCAAGCAGCATCCAAGGAGCATGAGAATCGACGTTTCGGGCATGAGCCTTTCTTCAGGAATTGTACCGTCATGCCCGAAACGTCGATTCTCCTGCTCCTTGGATGCTGCCTGACCTGCTGCGCTTTTCTAGCAACACATTTTCAGCTATGATCTCCAGCATCTGCAGTCCTAATTTTCTCCGAGAATAAAATGTACCCAAACCGGGATGTTTGATTTTCATTGTAAAAGCTTTGTTTTTTTTTAGAAAACGTTACAAGCATTTTCTCTTCTCGTTTCCATGCACAGTATCTGTTCGGCATATTCAAAGTACGTATAATCTTTGATTCCCTTCACAGTCAAGAAATTGCCAGCCTCTGTCTTAACTGTATACAACGACGTGGTCTCCACGGCCTTCTGTATCTATGAATTCCATTGATTCACCATGCTCTGCTTATATCCGATCTGAACGGTCTTTCTTTACTCTCAGGCTGTGCCCTCGGGTACTAGTGTCTCCCGCAAATGGGAACATCCGCCCTCCATCTACTCTATTCAAGGCCTTCAGCATTCTGTAAATTTCATCGACATCCACGCTCATCCATTCAGTTTCAACCCAGAGTCGTCAAACGTGATGAAAGATATTAAGTCTTTCATTCCAGGGATTATTCTTGTAAGCCTCATCTTGATACACATCAGGGCCAAAACATCGTTCCTTACATATGAGTCTCAAAATTGCTCACAATATTCTGAACGTGGTCGGGCTCGCGCCTTTTAAAGCACGAGCAGGACATCCCTGCTTTTATATTCGAGTCATTTCGAAATAGATGCCAACATTGTACTTTCCTACCTAACCAGCCACTCAACCTTCGAGATTATCTGAATAAAAACCGCAAGAACTGCGTTCACTGTAAACCAGAAGCAAAAACAGTCATTGCTGGAAAAGCTCAGTAGGTCTGGCAGCATCTGTGAAGACACATCAGAATGAACATTTCGTGTCCGGTGATAACGCACAGAACTGATGGTAGCTTGGAAAACATAAGATAGGGTGGTATCCCGAGCAAAGAGTTAAAATTAGAGGGGACCACAGCCCACAGTGGGAGAACAGCATTTGGACAGACAAAGGAGTAGATAACGATCTTGCCAAGGAGACTGCCAGTGACATGCAGCGTGGAATGGCAGCATATATAATACCGAGGTCTGTTGTTTGGGGGAGGGAGCAAGGACATGGGAGAGATCAGACCCTAAAATTATTGAACTCGACATTGAGACTGGAGCGCTGCAAGGTCCCGAGCAGACAAATGAGGTATTTGCCTTCCAGCTTACGCCGATGTTCTCTGGAACACTACAGCAGGTCTGATTCAGTAATGTTGGTCAGGGAACAGGGTCATGAATTGAAGTGGTAGGCTATTGGAAGCTCAGGGTCTTTTTTGTGGGCAGAATGTCAGTGTTCTGTGAAACAGTCACTTAGTCTCTGTTCCATTTTCCTAATCTCTAGGAGACCACATTGAGCAGTGAGTTTGGTAAACTGGAGTAGATCTAATTTCCACCATACTTCAATTTCATCCGGTCTACCTCTGACCCCTCCCCTCTCTTCCTCGCTACCTCTGTTTCCATTTCGAAAGTAACTGTTTACTGATACGCACCGACTCCAAAAACTATCTGAACTGTACATGCTAACACCTTTCTTTCTGCAAAGACTCCACTCCATTCTCTCAGTTCCTCTGTCTCCGTCAAATATGTTCCGGTGAGGCCAACTTCGACAAGTGACCCTCCCAAATGTCGACCTTCTTCCTCAAAAGAAGACTTGTTCGACATCGGCATTCAACCGGATCAAAGACATCTTCTACACTTCTGCCCTCATCCATTCTCTTCCCTCCGACAACAGGGACATGGAAGTAACTACCATCCAACCAGTATCCTCAATCAGACTCCATTTTAACTACCTCCAGTGAGATACTAACACCAGATGCATGTTCTATACCCCTTCTTTCCCCATCTACTGCAGGGACCGTTCGCTTTTGGACACGCTGGTCCACTCTTCCTTCACTCCCAACATTCTTAACACATGGTGGTATCACCAGCCTATTTACCTCCCCCTTTCTCTCCGTCCAAGGGAGAAAGTTTACTGCCCAGATGAAACAGCACTTCACCTGCACTTCAAGCAATCTAATTTACTTCATTCCACATTGGAAAATCAAAGCACAAACTGGGCGACGTCTCCGCAGACCATGTACGATCTGCCCGCAAGAAAAATCACCCTTGCTTCCAGTTACTTGCCTCATGAACACAACTCGCTGTTCCTTGGCCAGCATCTCTGCCTTCAGTCTGTCGCAGTGTTCAAGTGAAGCTCAATGCAAACTGATAGAACAACACCACTTTTGGGAGCACTGCAGTGCTCCAGATTCAATATGGATTCCAATAATGATAGGGACTGAACATAGACCCCAACCCACATTTTAGGACTAACAACCAGATAGTCTGCCATTGCAAACTACGTTTTGTTAGCTACGAAATGTCTCCATTAACTGCTTTTTACTCCCCTTAGCCGAATCGATAGCTAACTCTTTGTTAGCCCCACTGCTCTTCGCTCTCTTTGGGTTCTATCACCATGTATCGTTTACTACTTGCACCATTTCTCCACACTACCGTCTGCATATAAACTGACATTTAACCTGTAACCATCAGTTTTGAGAACGGGTCACCGGACCCAAAATTATAACACTGATTCATCTTCAGAATGCTGCCAGAACTGACGAACTTTACCTGCAACGTCTGTTTTCGTACCTTAGGAGAATCCTGGACTAGTTCCTTTGCACTCAGATTTCTGAATTGTGGCCCATTTAGAAATTCGTTGATGCCTGCACTCTTCCTACCGAAGTACATGATCTCACAATTTCCCATGATGTCATCCATCTGCCACTCCAAACCTGTCTAAATCCTTCTCCAGACTCCCCGGATTCTCAATACTACCTTCCCCTCCACCTATCTCTGCATCATCTGAAACTTTAGCCAGAATGCCCACAGTTCCTTAATTGCGATCACTAATGTAGGCAATGAAAGCTCGTGTACCCAACATTGGCCCTTGCAGAACCCCACCAGTCAGCGTTTGCCACGCTGAGAAGGATCCTTTCATTCCAACTCTCTGCCTTATGCCAATAACCTATCCATGTTAGTACATTGCCTGTCACCTCATGTGCTGTTGTCTCACTCTACAGCCTCCTGTGTGGTAAATTGTCAAAGTCTTTCTGGAAGCTCGAGGAGATAACAGCCATTAGCTCTCCTTTGTCTAACCTGCTCGTTATCTCCTCAATGAATTCTAGCAGCTGACTGTTCCCTAATTACCACGCACTTCCAGATATTGAGACATTTCGGCCTTCACAATGGACTCCAAAATCTTACCAACGACAAAGCTCTTGCCAAATGGCCTTATTTTGCCATCTTTTGCCTTATGCCCTTCTTAATCATGTGCATCATTAACTATTTTGCAGATTTCTTGGACCTCCCTGAATGCAGTGACTCCTGCAAGATTACCACTTACACCGTCTCCACAGCCACCTGATGTTCGTGAAACCAAATAAACCCGCTGGACTATAACCTTGTGTTGTTTGGTTTTTAAACTTTTCAACCCCAATCCAAGACCGGCTCCTCCAAACCTTCACTTAAACCTCCATTAGCTGTTTATCTATCTTGTTCAGACTCCATGGTATAGTCCAGTTGGCCGGAAGGTTTGGCCACCTTTCGACCTTTCAGTTTTTCTGGCAACTGCTACTTGATAATGGCCACTATTCCCACCTCTGCCACCGGCCCTCTGGGAATTTTGGAACGTTACTCTAATCTTCCAATGCGAAGACTGACGCAAAGAAGTTGTTCAGTTTCTCCACAATTTCTATGAACCACAACACCGTTTCTATAACGTCTTTTCCCAGCCGTTCAAAGTCCATTTCTTTCATCTTGACATGCTTTTCCTGTTTATCTTCCTTCCCACCCTATCCACTACCCCCTCTCCAACGACATTTCACAATAAATTCCCACCTGCTTCCAAATGTCGCCTTCCAACTAAGTAACCCTAGTAACAACCCCACACAATTACTTAACTCTCATTGTCTTTCCAACCCCCGCCCAGTTTACACTTTTGCTACTAAATGCAAATGATATTGATTGAACTGTGAATTTTCTCTGTAAAATATATAAGATCGGAAATCTTGGTCATGGGCCCTTGCTTCAGAGGTAAACAGGAAGTGATACATTTCCGGTGAAAGGGTATCACTTTGAAGGTAAGAGTTTGTCATCAATTCAGAATCACTCGCCTTGGTAATTAGCCTGAAATTCATGACAGCTTTGATCCAAACATCGACAAATAAGGGGAAGCACAAGAGGTGAGGGGAAGGTCAAAGCTAGGGATCATTTTAGAGAGTTTTGGAATTGAGAATTTTAAGGCAACCGAGAGTCAATGAGACTCCAATCCAGAAGAAAACTCCGTTTTTAAGAAACGGATTCATTTCTGACTTCTGTTATTTAGTAGAATCCCTACAGTGTGGAAACATGCTATTCAACCCAACATGTCCACCCCGAATTTCCGAAGTGTTACCCATCCAAACCCATTCCCCTGCCCTGTTATCCTCTAATTACCCCCGAAAACTATGGGCAATTTAGCACGGCCAATTCAACTAATTGCACATCTTTTGATTGTGGGAGGAAACCAGCGCACCCGGGGGAAACCCACGTAGACACGGGAAGAATGTGCAAACGCCACATTGACAGTCAGCCCCAAGTAAAGAATCGACCCGGGTCCCTGATGCTGTGAGGCAGCAGATTTAGAAACTGTGTCAGTGTGCTGCCCAAAGCCATCATGCCGCTGTTCATTGTATTTTCTAATCACTTTTATTGAGTGCCTGACCCAACATCCTTGAGTTCTCTGGTCATTTACGAGCAGGAAATAATTTATCCTGTCTTATCTGTCCAGCTACCTCGTCAAATTGTAATCACTTCAACCAAAAGCAAATCCCTCCACACCCTATCCACCCTCTCATAATGTCGTTGCTGGCAGAGCTCTGAAGTATCAAAGGGTCAGTTTTGAACGAGTGCCAGACTATTGAAGAGACACTGCTGAGGGATCTACACACTCTTGGAGTGTTCATGCTTAGGGTTTCCTGCAATATGAGGATCCGTGCAAAGGAAGCGTCGTCTTGGTAAAATTGGAGAATCAGTGCTGAGGGAGCAGGGTCTGCCTGATTGCGAGCACAGAGACAGCTCTCCGCTATTGAAAGCCCAGAATAAAATGTTGAGACGAGTTAGAGATAAATTAAGTAATTGTAATTAACACAATTCAATGAATGTCATGTTAGGAAGACTGCGACTATCTGTCAATAGGGGAGCTGTTGTTAGAGTCGTGTCGTCACAGTCGACAGTGACAATTCCCCACTCTTTCATCATCTGATAATGCAGCATTTATAAAATTTGAAAAAATTGTTATGGACTAGGTACTCATCTTCCGACAAGCCCCCTGTCTTCAGGTTCCAGGAATTCGGTCGCATCCAAAGGTCACCCCTGAAAGAAATGCAAATCCAGAGTATAAGTAGACAGGCATTATGCACGTTGCTCCCAGTCTGTTCAGGAAAAGGGAAATGTGACAGGAAGTATGCAGTGTTCTCCCAGTATGGTCTGAGCAGGGGAGATAGAGATTGGGTCTGTACATTGTACTCCCAACGTGATGCGTTAAGGGAGGTAGCGACATGGTCTGTACACCGTAGTCTACTGTGGTCTGTTATCGAGAATGCAGGCAGGGAATGTACACTATCATTCTTCTGTGATCTGATTGGGGAGGTGGAGCCACAGACTCACCTCTGTGTTCTCGATGTATCATCACCAAGGAACACCCTGACCAGAACTACGCTTAGTAACAAAAGCTTAAATGTACGTGAAAAGTTTAAGATAAATGGAAAACATTCTGCGGTAACTGAAACCCATGTACAAAAGTGAGATTTTAAAAACAAATTTGGAAGGAACCCCAAACTGAGGGTGTTTCGTTCAGATGCAGAGGTCTTTGAGAACAGCGAGAAGCAAGTGGATTCAAACTGGGAGATATCTCTGAATGACGTTTCAGGCCCGTCAATTCCTCCTGTTTCTCGGAGTGGCTCGTCAGATTGGAAACTGAAAGATTTACTTACCCCATAAAGAAAGCGTCCTCTTCATCCACATTCAGGATCGGTGGGCTGTTCCTGCACTGGAAGCACAAGCGCAAAAAGTTGTGCTCCCCACATCTTCAGCTGATACCCTTGGAGGGATACTGAAATTATCAGAGCCATTTTTTCATTTATAGGAACACACAGTACCTGCAGTTACTGAATACAGGTGCTTGGCAATACTCTATCGAGCAGGAAGTTAGGACTGCATGATGCTGGAGATCAGACACGAAGAGTGTGGTTCTCGAAAAGCAAAGCCAGTCAAGCAAGCATCTGAGGAGCAAGAGACTCGATGTTTCGAGCATAAGGCCTTTATCAGGAATTCCTGCGAAGGACTAATTCCCAAAACGTCGACTCTCCTCCTCCTTGGATGCGAGCTGACCCGCTTACTTTTCCAGCCATATACTTTTCGATGAAGTATTGCAACTACTCCAGCATGTTGAAGTCAGATTCCGAACTTTTTTTTAGAGAAAACTCCTCAAAAACATTTTGCACCCTGCGTGAATTTTATTATTTGAACGGCACTCTGAAGTTGCTTAGCATGCTCGCAATTCATGATTGACCCAAATCAATGTCATTTCCAAATTGAGGGATTTTACGCTCATTAGCTATCTCTAAATGATTTTTCGAAGTAAGAAAAAATAACAAGGATTCAGGAAGTTATCCCCTGGGAATGTAACTTCACATTGTCTCCAATATGCGAAACGACCACCTCCCATCCCCTCTGTTTTCAATCTTTTCGCAATTTTTAATTCATGTTGCCAATGACCAATCAATACAAAACATTTGTTATTTGCTAAACAAAATGTCACGTGGCAGTGTAACAAATACTTTCTGAAACTCCAAAGAAACAACATTCACAGTACTCCCTCATATACTGACTATGTGACGTCATCGAATACCTGAATCAGTTTTTTCAGGCATGACCTGCCGTTGGCAAAGGAATATAGACTCTCTCGTATGGACCTATTTTCCTTCCAATGTATATTTGAACGTATTTTGTACTTTGGCTCCCATCAGTCTTCCCATTATTTATATCAAGCGAACAGGTCGGCATTTTGCGAGATGAGGAGAAAGTGAAGACTGCAGACTGTGGAGATTAGAGTCGAGAGTGTGGTGCTGGAATACCACAGCAGCTCAGGCATAATCAAAGGAGCTGGAGAATCGACGTTTCAGGCAAAAGGGCTTTTCCCTGAACCGTCGATTCTCCAGCTCCTCGGAGATTGCTAGATTAACTCTTTCTTAAGCAAGTGTGATATTTTACACATCAAGCGTTCAAAGTCATTGAGGAAGGATAAGAATTCAACTGTGCAGAGGACACCATTCTGTGGACATCCTGGTCTGAAATGATCATCGCTCCAAAGTGACTATTGCTTTGCTCTGTGACAAATGCAATTGCAACCATTGGGTCCCATGTTCTCCATTGACTTCAGTGATCCTCGAAGCCACACTCAAACAAATACTACCATGCTGTGAAGGGTAATTGCTCTCACGTTCTGCTTTTAGCCCAAAGCCTTCCTGTATGTTCGGCATATGGTCCACAAACTCACAAAAATGTTGGGTGTGCCGCAGGAGGCTGCTTGATCAAAACTTTTTGAATTTGCTGTTTGAAGGAGATTCATAACTGAATGGCAACCTCCTTGGATTTCGCTAGTACCGTTCCTATCCATGCTGTTCAAATCTCCATTAAATGCCTCGTTCAAAAACTTTAATACAATCTATCTCCGCCTTAATTCCAGACAGCAATTCTAGAACAAAAGTCTATGCATTGAGGAATAAACAACGTTTTCACCTCAAATATGTTGCTTTTCAAGTCATTTGAAATCTGTGCCTGATTTACGAGCGGGAAACAGTCTGTCTTTCTCACCTCTGTTCAACATCATCGTGTGGTTGGACCCACTAAGCCTTTTCGTGAGCAATGAGAAATGTGCCACATCTTCATATCTTCAGAACTGCGTTGATTGCAAGGAGCCCATGCTTTTAAAGCTCTTTTGCGCTATGTTTCTCTTCGCTGTGTTTACATCCAGCTTAGACAGTAGCGTCCAGAAATGTAGTGAATACCACAAAAAGGATGGAGGCTGTAGTACAGTCAAACTAGTGAACAAGAGCGGGTTAACTGGGTAGCTTTACAAATGCAAGATTCACCGAGAATCAGTCACATCGCTTGAAAAAAAAAGTCTGCGGTTTCCCAACGATAACGGACACAATATTTGACTCTGGGAAGCTTCTCTTCAGGTATTATCTAGAAAAACAACACACTTTATTTTACAATATTTAGGATATAATTTGGTGATGGTCGGATATTCAACCATTCAGATCTCTGTATTGTCCCCACAGATTAACAGTGAGCTGCTGCAACTTAAGTAAAAATATAATGGTGAGCAACGAGAAGGAAGAATCATTTGGAAACATGTATTCCACAAAACAACCAAGAATCAATACTGTTTAACACTCTGGACAAATAAATCAGTCAGGGTGAGAGAGAGATGCAGAGTGATAGCATGAAGCAAGCCAGAGATGGTGAGGGAAGAAAGAGGGCAGAGTGGTAATGACTCAAACGATTAGAATGAGATCAAGAAGCGAAAAGAACACTGGAGAACATATAGAGACAGAAGTAGAAAGAGATGCAGAAAAGCAGCGAATGAGTGAGAAGAGACAGAAGGTGAAATCAGAGTGAGGTGGAACTACAAATTGAGAGGTAAAAATGGAAACAGATAGAAAGGAGAGAAAGGAAGAGAGAAAAGAGTGAAGTGACAAAAAGACCGATAGAATTGTGAGAACGGTTGGGACCGAAGTAAATAAAAGAAAGGATGAGGGACCGAGATGGAATCATAGATAGAAAAAATAATGCAGTAGGGAAGAGGCCGTTTAGAAAATCGAAACTACATTGCCTGAACTTTGGCGACAATTGGAAATGTTGATCGAGAGAGATGCAACGAGATCTTAGGGAGGAAATGGTGGGATGAAAGGAAGCTGAGATCATTTTCTATCTCACTTTCCCAGGGTCGTAATGTGCCAGTGTAATGTGCAGGCAAAGAATTCCAGTTGAAATGTAGTCAATGTTGCAAGCCTGCACTATCATTGTCCATCTCTCCCTGGCACTCCCTCATGTTTTTTTTCTCTCTCTCCCTCTCTCTCTCTCCCTCTCTCTCTCGCTCTGTATCTCTCCCCTTCATTCTATGTCTTTAAACACGGCACATGCGAGAAATGTCTGATCTATTGCCCCATTCTAGGGATCCGAGCACATTTATTCTGGCAGCTGCTGTGCAGCACTTTGGGCAATTCGGTGGTGTTCTCGAAGCTGATAAAAGTTATTTCTAACGAAGTGAACAGCTCCAAACCTGGGCATTCATGGGACGCTGTGGACAAAGAACAACCGACGATGAGACTGCACTTTTACAAGAAGTTAGCTCACCGCCAACTTCTCAAAGACACTTTCTCAAATTCAGAGTGGACATGAAAGAATAGGCAGGTTAAATGCGTGGCTTGAGGGATAGTGCAGCAGGGAGGAGTTCAGGTTTTGGGTCCTTGGGACCAGTTCTGTGGGAGGAGCGACAAATACAAACTGGACGGTCTACACCTGGGCTTGACTAGAACCAATGTCCTTGCGAGTGGTTTTGCAAATGCTGTTGGGGAGAGTTTAAATGAATGCGACATTGTTTATGGGAATCAAATGGGGAGATTCGTGGTCAGTATGGAGGTACTAACGAAACCCTGTACGGAACTGAATGAGGTCAGAGTGACTAAGTGGAATGCAAAACAGGGAGGAGACGAGGAACGCAAAGGTAGCCTGAGGTGTATTGTTTTCAATGCAAGAAATGTTGGAAGTAAGGCATATGAACTTAGGACTTGGATTAGTACCTGGAAGTATGATGATATTCCTATAGCTGAAACTTGGTTGAGAGAAGGGCATGATTGGCAGCAAAATATCGCCAGATATAGATGGCTCAGGTGGGATAGAGATGGCGTTAAAAGGGGAGGAGTGGTTGCATTACTAATCAAAGAGTATATCACGCTGTGCTGCAAGACAGCATATGGAAGGCTCAGACAGTAACGCAAAAAAAGCAGAGCTCAGAAATATGAAGGGTGCGGTAACAATGCTCGGGTTATACTGCAGGCCTCCCAATACCTAGACTGAATAGAGGTACAAATATGTAAACAGATTATGTAAGAATGTAGTCGCAACAGGGCGATGGTGACAGGAGATATTACCTTACCCAAGATTGACTAAGATTCACTTCGTGTGAGAAGTGTAGATGGAGAAGAATTTGCAATGAGTATCCAGGAGGGTTTTCTAGAGCAATATGTAAGTTGTCCAACTCGGGTAGGGTACATACTGGATCTGGTGCTATTGAATGTGCCTGATTAGATGATCAACATTTCAGTCGTGTATTACTTTGGGAATACTGATCACGATTCCCAAGTTTTAGAATAGTCATGGAAAAAGACGAGAGTAGTTGTAAAGTAAGATTGCTAAGTGGGAGGGAGGCCAACTCCACCAAATTCAGAAGGAGCTGGTGAATATTGACTGGGTTCAGCAGTGTGAAGGCATATCCACATTTGAAATGTGGGAGACTTTTAAAGAGAGGTGGGTCAGAGTTCAGGAGATTTTTCTTTCCATTTAAAAACATGGATGACAGTTTAAATTGTGAGACAAGCTAAATGGAAAAAGGAAGCATACATATGGTCTAGGTGGCACAAGACACATGAAGCTTGGGAAGTATTTCGGCAATGTAGGAATAACCTGAAACGTGGAATTAAGAGAGCTGAAAGTGGTCATGACATATTTTTAGCAAACAGTGTTGAGTAAAACCACAAAGCATTTATTATTCCTATACAAGAAGCAAGAGGGTATCTAGAGAAAGGGTTATCCCATTCAAGGACAAAGGAGGACAATTATGCGTGAAGTCAGAGGAAATGAGTGAGGTATTTAATGAGTATTAGCATTTGTACTCACCGAAGAGAGGGATGCGATGGATGTTGAGGTTAGGGATCGATGTTTGATTACCCTACGTCAAGTTACCGTATGGATGGAGGAATTGCTGTGTATTCTCAAAGGCATTAAGGTGGTCAATTCCCCAGATCCGGGTAGTATCGATGACAGGTTACTGAGGGAAGTGAGAGAGGAAATTGCTGGGGCCATTTAAACAGATATTATTGCAGCATCCTTGAACAATGTCCAGAAGGACGGGAAGATTGCTAATGCTGTCCGCTGTGTAAGAAGGATAGCAGGGATAATCCAGGGATCCTGACGTCAGCAGTAGGAAAGGTGGTGGAGAAGATACTGAGACCTATGATCTATTCCCATTTGGAAGAAAATGAGCTTACCAGTGATAGGCGACATGGTTTTGAAAAGGGAAGTTCACTTAATAGAATTATTTGAGGAAGTGACAAAGTTGATCGATGAGGGAAGCGCTGTGCATGTAATAAACATGGACTTTTGTAAGGCATTGGATAAATTCACCCTGGTAGGCTGATGGAGATGATGAAGTCGCACGGGGTCCAAAGTATACTAGCTAGTTGGGCAGAGAACTTGCTGGGCAACAGAAGACAAAGTATAGTAGTGGATGGGAGTTTCTCAAAATGGAGAAAATGGTGTGCCACAGGGTTTCGTGCTGATAACACTGTTGTTTGAGATACACATAAATGTTTTGGAGGAAGGTAACGGTGGTCTGATTAGCAATTTGCAGATGACACTAAGATTGTTGGAGTAACACAAATTGAAAGGGACTGTCAGAGAATACAGCAGAATGTGGATAGATTGTAGAGTTGGGCAGGCAAATGGCAGATAGAGTTCAATCCGGGAAAGTAAAAGTCATGCATTTTGGAAGATCCAATTCAAGACTGAATTGCACACTGAATCGGAAAATGCTGGGAATATTGATGTACAGAGGAATCTGTGTGTTCAATTCTATAGAGTGGTTAAGATGGCATATGGCATGATGTCTTTCATTGGAGTAGGGCATTGAGCATAAGAGTTGGCGAGTCATGTTTAAGTTATATAAAACTTTGGTTCGACCACATTTGAAATACTATATACATTTCTGGTTGCCACATTGGCAAAGGACGTGGATGCTTTGGTGAGTGTGTAGAGGAGTTGTAGCAAGATGTTGCTGGGCATGGAGGTTGTCAGCTATGAAGTGTTTGAAGAAACCGAGATTATTTTCATCAGAAAGCAAACATTCCAAAACTACTGTGTTAAGAGCTCTCCGCAAGAGCAACAAGGAAGAACGTATCTCTCTTAATCTCACATTACAGTCACATACCCAATGATTCTCGAGTCACTTTGGTCACTGTGCCGAGTAGAATAAAACTCCGTCTTCTGCATGTCTTCAGCGTCTATTTCAAAGAAAAGTTCACATTTTTCAGAATGATTGTAAAATTTTAGTCAATTAGTTTGAGTTAATTAGTCACTCAAGGCTGCCTCCTAGATGTCAAGAAATGGGATGTCTTGGCATGTTGGCACCAGAGACATTGCTGCAAAAAGGGATGAGGATCAAAATGGTGATTTTTGGGAATTGGGTTGGAAGCTAAAAAGCAGGATGAGTAGGATAGTCATCACAGGGTAACTACCAGAGCCAGGTGCTAGTGAGGTGAGGAAGAGGGAGCGAGTGCAAATAAACACATGATTGCAGCGCTGGTGCAGGAGGGAGAGCTTGAGTTACGTTGATCATGGGAGTGCCTTCTGGGAAAGGTGAGTCCGATACACAAAGAATGGTTTGCCCTTAAACTGAATGGCAACTGAAACTAAACAATATCCTGTGCAGAAGACTTGCTGTAACACTTCGTGAGGGTTTAAACTAATTTAGCTGTGACTGGGAATCGGGGCGATGTATCAGATGAGAGGATAGTTGTTGAACGAGCCGAAATAGAATGCAGAGTGTCTGTCAGGAAGAATGCAGAATTTATAGGACAAAGAGAAGGATTTAAGTGTGTATGTTTCAATGCAAGTAGTGTTGGGAATAACAGTGATGAACTTAGAGCATGGATCAATACTTGGAACTACGATGTTGTGGCCATAACAGCGACTCGGATTTCGCAGGGCATGAATAGTTGCTGGATGTTCAAGGAGATATTTTAAAAAGAACAAAGAGAGGTGTAAAACAGATGGAGGAGTAGCATTCTTACTTAGAGTGGGCATCAGAGCTGCAGAAAAGTTGTTTCTTGAGGAGGTTTTGTATAATGAATGCTTATCGGTAGAGGTCAGTAACAGCAAAGGAGTTTTCCCTTTAATGGGTGTTTTCTGCAGACCCAAAATAGCAGAAGAGAGACGGAAGTACTGATTGGACAGCTAATCTTGGAAAGTTGCAGATGTATCAGTTATTTTTATGGGAACTTCAACTTCCTAATATCGATTGGAAACTCCTTCGTGAAGATGATCGAGATTGAGTCAATTCTGTCAGTGTCCAGGAAGGATTCCTGAATCAATGTGGCGTTAAGACAAATGGGGAGACGCCATATTGGTTTTGATTCTCAGCAACGAGCCAGGCCAGGTCTCAGGTCTCTTGTTGGGCGACCAGTTAGTTGACAGTGACCACAATTGCCTGATCTCTACGATAACCATGTGGAGGGCTAGGAACAGACAGTATTGGAAATACTAAAATTATATTCTTATTAGACAGACACTATGAAGTATAAATTAGGAGCAATTCTTCTCCGTGAAATGCACAACAGAAATGTGGAAGCATTTTACGGAACACGTGTTGCGAATGTTGGATAACATTTTCCTGCACAGACAGGCAAGGACTTGGAAGGTGAAGGAGCCTTGGGTGACTAGAAAAGAGATGCTCCTCGTCAAGGCGAATGTAGAGCTTAGTTAATGGTGAGGTAGAAAGTTCTGGCAAAGCCTTGGACAATCAAGGTGCACCTGGCAATGAAACAATTGGATAGAGGAGAGCTCAGAGGAAGCATGAAAAAGCCTTGGCGTGAAGGCTAAGGGAAATCCCAAAGGCATTGTAAACATAGGTAAGGAATAATGGAATCATCGGAGAGAGTGTAGGGATGATCAGGGATATTGGAAGGAACTTGTGTCTGGAATATCTTGTGAAGAGAATGAAGAAGGAATATGTAAACATGGGACGTGAAGACTCAGTTAGGCGCATGCTGGTTATAAGTTAGCCACAAGGACCTAACGAGAGAACTGAGAAGAGCTAGGAGAGGACATGAAATGTCGTTGGAAGGTATAGCAAAGAAAACCCCAAAGCTTTCGACAGGTATGTCAGGCTTTCAATGATGACGAAAGTAAGATTCGGTTCAGTCAAGGACAATAGTGGGACATTTTGTGTGGTGAAGCGCTAAATGAATATTTTTCGGCAGTGTTCACACTGGAAAATGACGACGTTGTCGTGGAGATCACTGACGTACAGGCTATTAGACTAGACGGGATTGAGATGCGTAAGGAGGAGATGTTAGTAATTCTGGAAACTGTGAAAATAGATACATCCCAGGGGGAATGGGATTTATCATCAGATTCTCTGGGAAGCTCGGGAGGAGACTGCAGAATCTTTGGCTTGGATCTTTATGTTTTCATTGTCTACAGGAATTGTGCTGGAAGACGAGAGAATAGCAAATGTTGCCTCCTAGTTCAATAGGACGAGTAAGGACAACCCTAGTAATTATACGCCAGTGTGTCTTATTTCAGATGTGGGTAAAGTGTTTGAAAAGGTTAGGATTTTCAATAATCTAGAAATGAATGATTTGAGTTGGGATGGTCTACAACGTTTTGTGAAGTGTAGGTTGTGCTTCATATTCTGTACTTTGAGAGGGCGACCAAACAGGTGGATGAGGGTAAAGTGGTTGATAAGGCGCATATGGATTTCAGTCAAGCGTTTGATAACGTTCTACAGAGTAGGCTACTGCAGAAAACACGGAGACATGGAACTGAGGGCGAGTTAGCGGTTTGGATCAGAAATTGGCGAGCTGAAAGAAGACAGTGAATGGTGGTTGATGGAAAATATCCATCCTGGGGGTCGGTTACTCGTGCTGTCCCGCAAGTATCTGTTTTGGGGCAACTGCCGTTTGTCATGATATTGTTAAGTTACCTGTATGAGGGCGTAGAAGGATGGGTTAGTAAATTTGCATATGACATTAAGGTCGGTAAATTTGTGGTTCGTGCTGAAGGATATTGCAGTTTACAGAGGGACATAGATAAGTAGCGGATTTGGACTGAGAGTTGACAAATGGAGTTTAGTACAGAAAATTGTGAGGTGATTCACTTTGTAATGTTTAAAAGGAATAGAGAGTACTGGGATAACAATAAGATTTTTTTTAGAGTGGATGTACAGAGAGATCTCAGTGTCCGTGTGCATAGATCCCTTTAATTTGCCACCGAGTTTGATAGGAGTGTTAAGAGATCATACAGTGTTTTGGCTTTAATTGGTAGAGGGTTTAGTACAGGGAGGCCAGCAATTAAAGCAATTAAAGGCATAAGCCCTTCTCCCAGCAATACATTTTTCAGCTCTGATCTCCAGCATCTGCAGTCCTCACTTTCTCCTAATTCCTGAAGAAGGACCTATGCCCGAAACGTCGATTCTCCTGCTCCTTTGATGTTGCCTGACCTACTGCGCTTTGCCAGCAAGTCATTTTTTCTGCTTATCTGAATAGGATTATGGAAAGCGGTTGAAGGCCATTCGTCCTTTAAGATCCTACTGTCTCTCAGGTCGACGACTCTATTATAGAATTGATGGGCTGATTAGTGGCAAATGGGGTTCTACCAAGTATGTGCGAGAGCATGCACTTGGGTAGGCCCAACAACACAAGGTCAGAGGAAATGATTGGAGTGCCCCTTGGGAAAGCATCATACCGACTGAGGAGAAAATAATATGGGCTATCCAAAGCTATTGAAAGTACCTGGATGCCCAAGGATTGAGGTAAGAAAATAAGGAAGGAAAATGAGACATACGATGAAATAATGATTGCCCTTTTGTAGAGACAAAGCAGGATCAGTATTAAAACTTTGAGGGCAGTGCAGGAACAGAGGGACCTTGTTTTACATGGACACGGTTCCCGAAAGATGGCCCTGAAATTTGGAAGAGTTGGTAAAACAGATTAAAAGATCACTGCATTCCTTTCTCCAACTGCATGGAATTTTTCTTTTTTTTCCCCGGAACACATGGCTATCAACTCCCCCCATATTTATCCCCGCTGATGAATGAGAAAGAAAGTAGTTCAAGGAAATACACATAATGTTAAGGCTTCTGACAGCATGTTCAAGGAGTCCCTTCTGTTCCACTGATCCAACAATGCAGTGTAATAGGAATTCCAGACCGGAATTCAAAGGTTGATTCCGACCTCGGCCAGCAATAGTGATTGACGTGTGTCGTGACGTCCACAAACAGCTTGACAGAAGATTGTAACACGCCCACATCATTTCTCTATGAATGATGGGTACAGTCAGTTGTCTGTCCATTTAGCATGTTGAAGGTGGAGTTAATGTCCACCGTATCTGTGTGATGAATAACCACTGAATCGTCTGTTTGTTCATGCCTCATATTGTGGCTGAACAGTGGTAAGTGGAGGGTGGCAATACCATTGATTTTAATACTCATGTCACTGATGGTCACAGAGCGCTTCACTGCTGATGGACTCGAGCAACTGTCGGTTATGATAGGAGGAGTTGATATCTCTTTAGGTGAAAAGAGAGCTCGCGGAATGCGAGAAAACCCCACGATTGTCTGGCAGCGTCGCAAGTGCAAGAGAAACACTGATCATGATTCGAGTTTAAATTTTGAAGGGACTCTGATGGAAGTCAGATTGGCCTGTACGTGCACGCTGTTTTAATCTCTTTCTATCGCATTCCATAGTTTCTGCAAGATCTGCTCGGTTTCTCCATTGGCGTTTGCCTTGATAGATGGATATCTCGATAGACAGATAACTCGATGGATAGATAGCTCGGAGGATAGATAGCTCGACCGATAGATAGATAGATAGATAGATAGATAGATAGATAGATAGATAGATAGATAGATAGATAGATAGATAGATAGATAGATAGATAGATAGATAGATAGATAGATAGATAGATAGATAGATAGATAGATAGATAGATAGATAGATAGATAGATAGATAGATAGATAGATAGATAGATAGATAGATAGATAGATAGATAGATAGATAGATAGATAGATAGATAGATAGATAGATAGATAGATAGATAGATAGATAGATAGATAGATAGATAGATAGATCGGGTACAATCTGATCTCCAATATCAATCGTCCTCGCTTTCTCCGAATTGATACACGTCATCATAACTCAATGAAAAACTGAAACCTCAGAATCGAACTTGCTAATCTAAGTTGTCAAAACTCAAAGCCAAACTCGCAATCTATGTTTCGAATGTGTGGTGTCCTCACACTTGAACTTCCTAGCGTCTGTAACAACGCTGACTAATAAAGAAAATGGAAGGCTCATGAAATCTAATATAAACAAGAAAATGAAACCGAGACCCATGAATCAGTTATGTTTGAATCTGGTTGACGGAAAAAAATACTAATTAAAACCACGTATGATATCAAAGAGCAGAGTTTTGTTAACCAGTGGAAACTGAACAGGTAGTTGGAAAAAATGGTAATTTTGTACAGTCTCCTTTCCACTTTGCGATGGTTGTAAATCACACGTCTTTGGTCAATTGCTTGAGGAAATATTGTTCTTCCATGAACTGCTGACGTGACTCAGCCCTGATAATTATGTTTTTGTCCCTTATGGCATTTCCAGAGATTGCTTCAGTTCATCTTTCTTTTTAAGTCGAATGTTCCTCGTTACAAACTGTGCTCATTCCAGCAATCCGCAATCCGTCCATGCGTTGAACTCTAGGTTCTGATTTTCATACCCTGCTCTTAACGTTCTGTTGGACATCTAATTGATTGCGGTGGAATCTAACTGAAGGAAGGTGCTCACATTTCATATCAATGCGACTTGGAAAGACCTCAATAGGAACAATGTGAAGCGAACTGTTCTCCAAATAACCTGGTTAGATCATCCGCCGTATAAAGTGCTTGTTCAAGTTCGCATGTACCTGGATACACTACACACTCAGAGAAAATTCACAATTTGTACTTCAATATACTTCGGTTAGATGAGACTGAAATGGTTGTGCACGCATGATTCTCAATTGACCGTTTTTATTTCAGCGACACTGGTACAGGTATGTTTTCGTCAGTTGAGACATCCTTGGAGTAATTCTTCTCCCCCGCCATTTTAATTAAAGTGTGTGAAGTTTGAACAATATGTATCAAATGATACCTTGCAAGAAGAGGTGTGTCACAAATGGCTCATATGCATAACACAGAGATCCATCTGAGTCCGGAAAATCTTGCATGCAATTCTTGGGATTCTGGTTCTGCTTGAAATATTTTTCTATCCTATGAGTGACCGTAAACATTTTCAGGGAGCGGCAAAAATACAAATAGTGTGCATTTGAACAAAAATGGAAATTATGAATTTCGAAATATATCTAGCGGTCCTTTACTGTCAATTTATCACCATACATGATATCCTGTGCGAACAGCACTATGCATGTCCCTAAGATTCATGAATTTCAGCATGTCCAATGAACATCACATGACCAAAACAGCCAAAACAAATTCAATAAGAAAAGAAATCTCACTTTTCTAGCAGCACGACCATACACACCACGATAACACACATAACGCTTATAAGATGCTAACTTACTTTGCCTGCACTGTTGTCTATAGATTGAGCACAGACAACATTTCAATAGATTGCATCTCAGCAAGAAACCAACAGAAATATTGAAAATCGAAATATCACAACTTTGTGCATTGTTTCCATAGAGAACACTTGATTCATATTTCAGAACAACCCACGGATCACATCTTAAGAAATGTTGCCAGAAAGGATGGTAACAGGCAACAAGGAATTTTCTCTTCAAATATTATGCAGAGCCTTTTGGCTGGAAACGAACTCAAGCAGAACCGGAATTCCAAGTTCAATTTTTTACAAGTACAAAACAGCTTAATGTCAAGCACCCCTGGCTGCTGTGGAAGGCCAAGCAGAAAATTTCTGGAACTCTGACACACACTTCAAATACATCTCTGGGCACAGAGGTAGGGCCAGAAAATAGGAGGACGGCCAATGTGTGTCCGATTGTTAAAAGGGTGTAGAGATGAAACATGAAATTACAGACTGGTGAGTCTCACTCAGTGGTAGGGAAACAATTGAAAAAAATTCTGAAGAAGCAAATTAATGCTCACTTGGACAGGCATGGATAAGTTAGGGATAGTCAACGTGCCTCCGTCAGAGGAAGGTTATGCCGAATAAATTTGTTCGAATTCCTTTCTTGAATTGTGATCACGAGTTTAGTCGACAGAACTTCGGTTGATGCAGTCTACATGGACTTTAGCAAAGTTTTTGTAAATGTGCCAATTGGGAGAATAATTGAGAAAGTTTAAATACATCGAATTGAGGGAGATTTGGCTGGGGTGATCATAAAATGGTCTAATAGGAAAGAAAGTGTCGTTGCAGAAGCCTGTTCCACTGACTGGAGGCTGGGTCAAGCGGTGTATCACAATGATATGTACTGGGAACTTTATTATTTGTTACATTCAGATTGAAACAAGTGGGGTACGGAGATCAGGCAAATTTGCTGACGACACGAAGATTGCTAAATTGGTTCAGACTGAAGAAAAAGATCTAGCTTGCAGAAAGGGGCTTGGTCAGTTGGTAAAAGCAGTGGCAGATGATATTTAAACCTGTTAAGTACGAGGTGATGCACTTTGGATTCCCGTCACATATTAAAAAAAACACACGGCCATTTTTTTACAACGGAAAGAATAAGAACACATTAGAACTTGGTGCAGTGTATTGGTTGACTAGGAGGGTATGGTGACGTTTTGTGAGTGGATACGGTCATAAGATTCAATGGAGGCTCTGACATTTGTGAAGAAACCTTGACAAATTGGAGAAGATGCGAGTGGGAAGGCAGGCCTTACTAAATATCTTGTCAATCATATCTAAGATATGGCAGAGACAGCGAATTAAATCATGCAATGTGATAAAAGGCGTTGATATTATTCACGTTCAGGCAGCAGGTTTGTTAGTTTTATACAGAGTAGGCGAATTGCCTGGTCTTGTAAATATGTGTTTCTGGATGGCGCCATTAATCACAGTATTTTCAAGCAGAATGGAAATTAATTGATTTGGGGACGTAGGTTTAGCGTGGAAGACTAGGTCGGGAGTCACATTTGGGGGATTTCAGTGCCATGAAGGATTATACAGAACTACAAGGGGGCATAGCTTTAAATTAAGGGAGGGGGGGGGTAGGCATAGGACAGATGTTAGGGGTAGGTTCTTTACTCAGCGAGTCGTGAGTTCATGGAATGCCCTGCCAGTAGCAGTGGTGGACTCTCCCTCATTATGGGCATTTAAGCGGGCATTGGATAGGCATATGGAGGATAGTGGGCTAGTGTAGGTTAGGTGGGCTTGCGTCGGCGCAACATCGAGGGCCGAAGGGCCTTTACTGCGCTGTATTCTTCTATGTTCTATATTCTATTTTCTGTAAGGAATCGAAAGCAGTTTCACGATCATCATTACACTCAGAATTTAAAATGCTAATTGAATTCATATTCCAGCATTTTACAGTGCAGCGTGTTATCTTGGGCTTCAAAGGCATTCATGGGCATCAATGTGTAGCGATATCATCGCTCGGCTAGTTTCCACCCCTATCCCATACCTCCCAACTCCAACCCTGATAGCTGACAGTTGTGTCTGATCCAATTGTCTCCTTGAAGTACAGTTTGCCTAGCGAATTTTCCCGCTTTATCAAAGGTTCAAGATAGAAGCATAGAATCCCGACAGTGTGGAAACAGACCAATCGGCCCATCGAGCACAGATCATCCCTCCGAAAAGCTCCACACCCAGACCCACCCACATACCCTATTCTAATAACCACGGTAATCCAACTAGCCTGCAAATCCCCGATCATTATCATTAAGTTAGCCAACTTACCTGTCGAACATTGGACAGTGGAAGGAAACTGGAGCATCTGGAGGAAATACTCACAGATGCACAGAGAATGTGCAAACTCTACACTGAGAGTCACCCACGGGTCCAATCGAACCCCAGTCTCTGGCGTTGTGACGCAGCACTCCGAATGAGAGTGTTAGTTTTAGAATTTATTACGAGCCAAATAAATACTTAAATAAAGCTGCTTTAAATTGCATGACTATTTGCAGAGAATGGCAGCAGACTGAACGAATTAGTATAAATGAACCTGTTCATACTTTGAAACGGCATTGGAGCAGCATTGACACTGACCTGTAAAAAGGTTATTACAGAGCTCCCACGGTGCTTCCAATTTGACAGGCATTGTGAATGCATGTCAGTCGTGCTGAGGCTTTGGATGAGTGCTTATTTTTCTATGGCTCCGACGGTTTTGTCATTATATCTCTCGACTAACAAGACGTATTTGAGTATTTGCAGCACGTGTCCAATTGACTATCGTCATTGAACGTGTGATTTTGTCAGGTTTTGAGATTTCATAGCTTCATTTGTCAGTGTATATGTGAAGTCTCCATGCGGTATTTTGGATTCATAAATTCAAACATTTCCAGGGATCTTACTAGTCTGTGTGTCACTGTTTATTTCGGTTAACAGCTTGTGTGCCTGCATTTACAGGAGCCCCAGCGAATTGTGGCAATACCTGCACAGGATTTAGCATAATACATCAGTAAAAGCAGAGAAAACCAAAGGGCAATATCGATAGAAAAAGTAATGCCTCGCCATTGTTTCAGAACTAATTTGTTCCAGATAAGATGTGGCGGTATTTACAGTACATATCTCAGGGGAAATCTGCCCGTTGAAGCTCAGAAGCACACCATACAAAAGAAGATTGCGACCCATCAAGTCTGTACTACTAAATTAAAACTACCACCAAATTCTAGTACGACTTTCCGCCCACTATATTCCGAGTTATCCCAATTCCAGGTCTCCTCCAATTACTTTTATGAAGTCTTTGCGCATTCCCACCTCAACTTTCCACATAGATCGATATAGTCGAGACGCCACCATTGTCTAGGTGAAAAGGATTGTGTCTCATGTCACTCTAAAACTTCTGCCTTTATTTAAATTCATACCTATTGTCAATGACCATTCAAATAATGGAAAAGCTGCATTCTATTCACTGTCTTTCTTCACTGAATAATGTTGTACAGCTGTATCAGGTCTGCCTTAACTTTTTGAAAGAAACCAACACAACCTTATCCACCTTTGCGTCATAACTGAAATGTTCCTTCCCTGACAACATTGTGATACAGCGCCCACGCACCCACTAAATGTTCAGTAAACCGTTCCCTGTAGAGTGATGACCAGAACTACTGGAGAGTTTAGCTGCATCCAAAACAAAGTTTGTCGCTCCAATTTGAGCTCCAACAAAAAAATGACTGTTCTTATAATCTGAGCCATGACTGAAAACGATAAACGTCATATATGCCTTTTTAAATATCCTATTGTCCTGTCCTGTTGCCTTCTGGAATACTTTGAGCTTTCTACGTCTTGCCTTTCGTTCAATATTCTCCTTAAAATTTCCTTCTTGCAAACTATCTCACCTTGCATTTTACTATATTAAATAACGTGCGTAATTTACCTGCCCATTTGATCAATTCATATCACTGCTCACTGTCAAAGATCGTAAAGATTATCTATCATCTTATTGAATGGCAGAGCAGGCTCGAAGGGAAGATGGCGTCCTCCTGCTCCTAGTTGTTACGCTGTCATGTGATGATAACCATTGGACTTTTATCTTTAAATTTGTCATGTATAAGCTTGTTCATCTTGTTTTCTATTCACCCTGTCCATGGGCTGGAAATGTGTTTGCCCACATTTCATAATATTGTGGTGAGAATTATCCTAGGGGGTTTGCCAAAAGACCTAAACATGAATAAGATGCATCATTGCTCTTCCCAGTGTACTTTGTTTTCCCGACAGTGGGAAAACTGCAGGCAGCTCTGGTCTCCATATCATCCTTCTGAAAAAAATTACTAGAGAACAATACATTATTGAGTTCGCCATTTCACTCTGATGCACGACAATTGGTGTCTTCCACTAATTCACTTGCGTGGACGTTACTGTGCACTGATCTTTTCATCACACAATACCAGCTTAAATTCAACGGCTTTATTTGGATGCACTGGCTTTCGAAACACTGCTCCTCCATCAACCACCTGATGAAGGAGCAGCGCTCAGAAAGCTTGTTCTTCCAAATAAAACTTTTGGACGATAATCTGGTGTGTGAATTTTAATTTTGTTCACACCAGTCCAATACTGCCACCTCCAAAATGTGATCTTATTGTAGTATACTTTGGTTAAATAACACTTGGAGCTCGACGTTCATTTCTTTCCACAAAGAACCATGAACGGATGGCAACGTACATTTGCCTGAATTTAACATTTGTGATGAGACTGTATTTGAAGCATTGTGCATCGTGCCAAACTTCACAGTTTTTTGACAAATCATGCCTCAAGCAACACTTTGCATGATTTGACTTCAGTACGCCGTTTAGACTATATCTGTTGTGATGTGGTCTGTTAAGGTCTCAAAATGTCTTGATGATACCAGATCTGTAGATTCCTGTTACCTGACTGCTAAAGCGATTGAATTTGTCTTTTTTTTTTCCTCTTAGTGTCTTCACTTATTTTTATTTTCTGGAATTGACTAAACCAGTGTGACACAAATAGTATTCGCTCAAAGCATAATTCGGAAGCAGCTATTCTCCTTGATGAGCAAAAAGCGTTCATAATAACGAAGTAGGTACAACTATCACACCTCTATCTGTATTTGACTGCTGTAAACGTAAATTTATCTGATGTAGCCATACCCTAATGCTGGAGAGATGACATACGGTTTTCTTTTAATAAGTAGCAGAGTGGAAAAACAAAAATATCATATACAATTCCCTTCAACGCTACTCACAGTACCATTTCGAAATGCAATTACTTGAATTCGGTTTTCAGTTATTCAGTTTGACGCAACAAATGCAGTTACAATACAGTTATTGTATTCCGGTAGCATGGATAACTGCAGTTGCTATTTGTGTCTCTTCCTCGTCATTGCCACACACCCTTTTATCCTCAAGCACCCACCGATTCCTCTTTCTTCCATTCATCACTTCAACCATGAACTTTCATTTGAAGTAGGTTTTGGTTTGCTCACTTGAGTTGATGAAGCATCACAATAACATTCAAATCCTCATTATCTTGAGACAATTCCTCATGCACTGGTGTGTTTGAGCTGAATTGACAGTAGGAAAATGCCTTGAAGCATGGGTTTGACTGAACCATCAAAATGGATGTGCATTGCGTAAAAGTAACCTCTTTTTTGCACAGATGCTGCCTGACCTGCTGAGATTTCTCCAGCAGTTCCCTTTTTTTAAAATCAATCTGATTTTTTTTAAAGCCTCGCAGTTCTTTTGGATTTTTATTTGATTGGTATCACAAAACGTTAGCGGGAGTGATGCTGGAAGAAACGCATAAAACGCACTCTCACACAACGCTATTGAAAGCAACAACTCGAAGCTCTTTTTGGTTGGTAAAACTAGACTTCCAAATGGAGGTGAAGTGGAGATCATGGAAATCATGCACATTAGCAAGCTAGGTGCTATACTCATTTCATTTATGGGAATGGCCTCAAACATGTGGCAATGGATTTACTTCGACTTCAGCGAATTGGCAAAGACAGAGGGAGAGACAGATTGTCAGTGATTGTGGATGCACATACCAAATGGCAGAGATAGTATTCAAGAATTCATGTTGGCAGGTATAATAGACTGACAGGATGGGAATATTTGATAGGTTCTTAATCCCAAAAGGTTCACAGATTGTGGTGCAAGAGTGACAGTAGGACCGAAACTGTATGGAGGCAGATTTGTGAAATCGGCTCTGCAGCCCCAGTGACTAACGGCCAGCAAATGAGTTTTGTCCATCTTGAAGCAGGCATCAAAGGTTTCATAGAGGGATTGGTCGCCGGGGGCGAATCAACTGTCAGGTGTTCTGCAGCAATGGACAAGACTACAATGATGGCTTTGTGGTCTTACCGCTAAACTGCGAATTCGGAGACCCAAAGAATTTTCTGGGGACCCGAAAGCAAAATGCACAGCAGTTGGTGGAATTGAATTAAGAGTCATGCAACCAACGTCAATGATTACAAAAACCAATCAGGTTCATTAATGCCCTATAGGGAGGTTACCGCCATCGTGCACTAGTCCAGTCTACATAAGACTCCATATCTACGGCCAATGATTCTTAATTGTCCTCTGGCAATCAGAAATATTTTAACAAAATTTGACCTATACAGCAATGTTCATAGCCCAAGAATTGATTAAAACGAAACATACTTTGACAGCAGTATTATCATGAAAAAAAAGCTGAAAGAACGTGAGCAATGTATGTAAAAGCCTTCCACTTGTCGGTCCCCTTCCAAGTTACGAACATGAACGCACTGATACATTCATTCTTGCCGAGTCAAAGGACCGGTCCTCCATATAAACAGCGCCGACACCATATTGCTTTTAAATCATAATGGCAACCAGATTTCAGGTTGGGAAAAAATTAGGTCTGGAGACGCTGCAGATTCAGAGTTGAAAGGGGAAGTTGTAAAAACGTGCAACATGTCAAGCAGCATCCGAGGAGCAGGAGAGTCTGATCCTGGCATGCCTACATCCACAGAACATTCTAAATAATTCTCCTTCAGATTGTGATACTCAGCCGCCCACGTAAATTCAATAATGTTCATCTGCATAATAATAATTGGACGAATGGAACTTGGATAATTTGTTTTCGCACATACATCCGCCCACTTCCCACACAAAACACCCCAGTCCCTCACATAAACATTGGAGTTAATGTTTTGTTTATGAAGATAAAAGGACATAAATTCGTTAGAGCAGTGTGTTCTTGACATCTCAACTTGTCACACAATTGATTAAGGTCATGACTAATCATGTTAGACTGCATCCTTGCCACCACAGTAGCATTTCATGGGCGTCATTGCAGTCGTTGGAGTCAATTTTGAATCATTCTGGTAACACAGCTCTTCAATAGTTTTGCCTTGGTAGGCATCGTAAATTGTTATGAACTGGCTCAGGACTGATGGACTCCCTTCAAGCTCTAATGTTTCTTTTTCTTATTTCAACACCATTCAAGACGGAACCCTTTAATAGTGAAATTGTATTTTCATTATTTTTATTGTATTTTTACTCTAATGTACAAGGGACAATAGAATCGAAATCAATTTTAAAGCAGACAAGCAACGCAAATATGTGCCCAGTCATCAAATGCATCCATTCACAAGGAAAACTGGCTCAAATCCACCTTCGGTTGCTTTGTTAACGAATGAACTAACCTGCTTACGTGCTTTGCACACAAAACGCATCATGCTATTTTATTTTATTCTTCATTACACCAACGTAATTATCACAATATACCACGTGAACTTTACAAGAAACGAAATTTATCTGGATCAACCTGAAATAAAAACAAACAAGACTCAGTACAACCCATGGACAAAACCAACGTCATCTACAACATTGAATGCAAGGACTGCCACAAACACTACGTTGGACAAACAGGAAGAAGGTAGCCAACAGGATACACGAACACCAGCGAGCCACAAAAAGACTCCACCCTCTCTCCCTCGTAGCCCTACACACGGATGAAAAAAAACACAATTTCGACTGGGACATCACATCTATCCTGGGACAGGCTAAGCAAAGACATGCTAGAGAATTCCTAGAGGCCTGGCACTCCAACCACAATGCCATAAACAAACACAAAGATCTCGATGCCATCTATCAAACCCTCAGAAAACGAACAGGAAATGACATCACCACAAACCCCAGGAACGCCATCCAGGACAAACATATATATAGAAAGCAGGAGACAACAGCTTCGCTTCACTTGGAGGTCGCCACTAATGATGATACCTAGCCAGGTAATGAAACGTCTGGATATCAAATCTACAGCTCAGCAAGAAAACCTACACCCTTAACCTCAACCTGTGCTACAAACCTTGCAAAAAGACATTCCTTCCGTTATGACTAAACCTTTCAGCCAGTCAATTAAAAAAGTTAAATTTTAGATTAAACATTATCTTTCTCTGAAAATATCCAAGTTCTTCCGATCCTGTCAGCATCATGTAGAATTACCATGTATGTGGCATACTCAACCTGAGACGTTATACCATCCAAATCGATGTTACATTCAACAGTGTTTACACACACGAGGAGTTTTCTGTTGAAATCATTTTTAAAATATTTCTCTCTTTCTGTTCTCATCACTTTCGGTACTGATTTCACCTTTGACTTCGTGCAATTCTCTTCTTACAACCAAAGATTCGCACCCAGAAGGCTTATTTCCCACCTTCAATCCAAACTAAAAAAAAAGGCGACATATTCATGGAACAACCTGAACTCCGGCTTCTAATTCAAATGAAATATAGGGTTAAATCTGCAATGTGTTGGTATTTGACTGAGAGGAAATTTGGAACAAGGGCTCAAGCAAAACATCGAACATTCACTTCTGTCCGAATGAAAAAGTACATACACTGGAGATTTGCAAAAACAATGTGCGAATATCATAGTTTCAATTTAAAATGAACATCTGTTTAGTTACTAATTTTATGATTAATTCAGGTAAGTTTAAAAATATCGAATTCAGAATCATATAAATTAAAATTAAGAGTGATATCGATATTGTCACACCGTGAAAAGGAGGGACAAAGTGAAATAAGATTGAAAGTATTGACCAAGTCGGTTCCAGCTGGTTGACACATATTGTCGGATGGATATAGTATCAAGCAAAGATTTTAAAAATGATGTCACTGTTCTACCGAGCTTCGATCGCTGAATTTCCCCAGTGCCAATATGATGGGTGCACAATAGGGCAGAAACTCAACTAAACTCTCCACATTAGTAAAGTGGCTCTAAGATAGGTCTGATGATCGGAATTCTGCTGCGAGGAAATTACCTCGTCACTCTTTAAAGTATTTGTTCATTGAGGGAATGAGTAAGATGGCAAGTGCATTGCTGATGCTAAAACCGTGGGCTGATTCTAAATATTTCGACCAGCATACTTTTGTCATGTTTGCAGAAAGAGAATCAGCACGTCTCATTACTCACTCTGCTAGCAGTAATCAACAGCACTTCAGAAGACAAACCCCAGGCAACGTTATCGTCATCATGGAAACAGGCCTCAAATTATGGCATGATCGGCATGGCAATGATAACCCAAAATCCCGCCCCCTTCCCGGTGAATAAGGGAATACGCTTGACCACGTGGAGAATGCGACTGCAACTTCCCATGTAATGCCACAGAATATGAAATTCAATGAAATAAAAAGGCCTTCTAACCTCTCAATGATTCAGTAATTTGCATCGCACAATTAATTGAAAAACAGAAGTGAAGGGATATTTCAGGATATTTTTCAACTCTTCTCTGAACTTTGATTGAATTACAGCATAAACGCAAGTATTGGTACAGCACCCTGAGATTTGCAACATGAAGCTCAATTCAAGTACAAAGTAAGGTATATATACAGTCTTAAACCCAAAGTTATAAATTCGCCTCCACAAACAGAACATCATAAGCAATGCTCGTAAGAGGATGAAAGTTCCTGAAATGAAAAATTGGAAAAGAGCGGATTTTCTTCGGCTCTCTCCCGTTGAATCCCTTTGAGAATTGTTAGTTCTATGAGCCTGGAACCTATTGCGGGCGTGGCTGCTCATTAAAACCTGATTGATGCTAAGAACATTGAGCAGCAGAATCAGTACAAATGGAAGCGCCATTGACAGAACATGTTGCAAGAACTCGATTCCTGTCCAGACCCGAGACAATTGAACTTCCTGTGCCATGATACAAAACCAGGGGTTGTTCCACATTCTATAGAAACCTGTTAACATGAAATACCAGCAGACATTTTTTAAGCAGCACAGCAATCCAATTGTTCCAAGAACCACATGTGCATTCTCCACGGTGCAGTATTTACTTTTCCACTTCCAAAAGCAAATGCTCACAAATCGGTCAAATGTGAAAGCGACAGTAAACCAGACAGATGCATCTGTGGCTGCATATAACAATACAGCATGTATATTACACATGGGAATCGTCTCCATGAAAGGAAAATGCTCTCTGTAGACAAATACAATGTGTCTTAACCCCAAGTCAAAGAGAATGACAAGTAAGTCCATCACTGCCATGGCAACCATATATCTTGTGACACATTTGGTGAGACCACACTTTTTCTGATTCAGTATCACAATCGTCAGTATGTTAACTGTGAAGGAGAGAATGAACAGAGAATTTGTGCATCAGTATTGCATCAACTTTGACTGAACACTTCATGAGATGTGGAGACATGCGACTCTCCTTTGCTACATAGAAAAGTTGATCAGGAGAGATAAAACGTTGGAATCATCTACTTCGTTTGAAAACAGGACGCATTTGTTATTTTTAAATCAAACTGAATACTCAAATTGTTTAAGCATAGTTTCGCGGCATTTAAAATTCTTCTTTCCTTCCATTGCTTGCTCCATAAATTCTCCACCTCTAAAGAATACCTTACTATTGGACAGTGAGGACGATACAAACAATTGCTTCACATGGACAGAGCAGTAGCAAGTGTTATTTACCAAGACAAATATGCTGTGACAATGCCATTACTTGAAAAGTCTAGTTTGCCCTTGTTTTCTTTTTCTGAAGAGAGTTAGTAAAGTCATTCGTGTCGAATTGTCTAGTTTCACAATGGAAGGGGAGCGGCCAATTCTCTCAACTTAGTTTTGTCAGGTTTGTTTTAGCTGTAGCAGTCAAAAGACATGTTACTCCAGGAAAGTTACAAATGTCAGTAAATAATTTTGCTGGCTTTCTTCTGAGATGTCTCTCTCTCGAAGATACTCCCTCCTGCCTGTAAGAATCGGTGTTCGAAATTGACCTCTTTTTATGGCATGTTACTTTACTGGAACAGTTAATTGGTAATAGTTAGTGTGTCGGATCGATTAAGTTTTCCAATCGTTAAGTTATTCTGTTCCTTGTGTTGTGCTTATGTTTCAACTGTATTGTTGAACAATATTCTATTTGACTTGAAGCCAAATGATTTGACCAGCTGCATCACACCTGGAACACCTACATCACATAAGTGTTTAAAATAAGAAAAAGAAAGGATCCAGGTTAGCATCTTAAAAATATTTTGAGGGGTACTATTCATTTCCAAAACAATGCAGTAATGCAATTTGGAAGAAGGAAGAAGCAGAAGAAGAACGAATGACAATAAACTTTTGTTCTGATGAACATAGGAATCTTGCGGTGCTTGTCCACGGATACGTGCTCCTGCTGGCACCATGGAATAATGCATTGACCATCGTCCCCGATTGAAAGAACACGAGAAGCATCCAATAATAAAAATATGATCAACAGAGATGACATTTGTCAAATGTATCATTATAAGTAAACGATTTCAGCTACCCCATGCCAAGTTTATTTATATGCACAGATTACAGTAATCCCCAAAAATGTCGCAGAATAGGTTTAAGATGTTGTTACGAAACTGTAAAGGATTTTGTTTCGGTAATAATGTTCAATATGTAGGGAAAGGAACGATTAACACTTCAAACTGGAAGTGAGAGCAACAGAAACCTTAATATTAAAATTAAAGTTTGACCAGGTTAAAAATAAAATGTGCATATGTGGGAACACAAAGCTGATAAGTGGTCTGAATTTAATCGAAGTTCTAATGGGGAAGTACAGACGTTTTGTGGGAAAATCAGCTTCGCAATTATTGTAACTGAGATAATCGCCCGGAGATCATTTGAATAAACTTCACTGTTTTGCAAACAATTTGCCCAGCAGTTTTACGCACAATGAATTGTGATGCCACACGGCAGTACAGAGATGGGAGAAGGCAGCATTCATTTTGACCAAGATATCACATGGAAGCCAGCTCACCATCGAAGTCTTCATCTATGATCTGAAACACTTGTTCAGGTGCACATTTTCATCGTGGTGTGGGTGGATTTCGCATGGTTTGTGACAGGGAAAAATCGGAATGTTTTCCGTTGTTACAAAGCGCTTGGAGGAGGAGCATTAAGTCTGTATGTTTTTACACAGATAATTAATGGTGAGATAGCATATTAGAAATCATATCAGTAAAGGAAAAACACGTGGCATTTCGAAGGGACACATAGTTTAAGGAGCATGAATAATAAACATGTTATTCCACAAAACCGTGTAAGTCGAACCTTATTCTGTTGCAATTGAATATAAAAGGACAAAATAGACAAGGAAACACAAGGTACACTAATGTCCAGACCGATATCATGCTAATCTGCAGTTTTATTTTTGGTCAGATTATGACCAATTGTGGCCAAATTCCAACCTATCGTTCTCAGAGTAATATTGACTGCTCAAACCCATTGAATTCATTGCCCTCAGATCTGAGTTCTTCAACACTAATTTTGCAACACTTGCATATTGATTCTGCTGGAGTCGTGTTCCTGCTGGCACCATGGAATAATGCATTGACCATCGTCCCCGATTGACAGAACACGAGAAGCATCCAATAACAAAAAATATGATCAACAGAGATGGCATTTGTCAAAGGTGTCATTATAAGTAAACGATTTCAGCTACCCCATGCCAGGTTTATTTATATGCACAGATTACAGCAATCCCAAAAAAAGCCCCGCCAGCAAGGAAGATTGTTGGTAAAACCAGCAAATTATAGGATGAGAAAACAGCAGATTCCGGGCAGTAACATCATTCCTACAAATTAGATCATGAGTGAGGAAATCGAACCAATTGATAAGAGAAAATTTTCATTCCTGCAGGAATCCAAAAATTAATAATAAGCCTCACAGCGCCAGGGGTTCGGGTTCCATTTCAGCCTCTGGCGACTGTCTATGTGGATTTTGCACATTCTCACCGTGTCTTCGTGGGTTTTCTCCGGATCTCCTGTTTCCTCTCACAGGTCAAACATTTGCAGGTTAGTTGAATTGGCCATGCGAAATTGCCCTTAATGTTCAGGTGTGTGGAGGTTAAGTGCATTAGTCAAGGGAAACGTAAAGTGATAAGGTCGAAGAATGAGTCGAGTTTGGATACTCTTGTAAGGGTCCATGTAGACTTGTTGAGCCAAATGGTCTGCTCCCACATTGTCCGGATTCTATGATCCAATGTTTCTAACATAGTACACGGATTCAGGAGACTATAGACTAGTTACTGACAGGCGAGACAATTGGGAAGAAAATTTGCTGCAAAACTCGAAGAGGATGCATTTATAAAGAGAAGAAGGAAAAGCATTGCATGATATTGGTTAGAAATTCGCAGTCGAACAGGACCAAAATTCGATAAGCAACGACAAGTGTTTTGTTAAAAGTGGTGAGACAATGGATAAGCTACTTACAAAGCAGGATTTTTTTCATAAATAAAAGACATAGCACAGAAGCACGGAAGCAGCCGTAATTTACTAATGTTTCAATTAAAGTGACCATATTTTAATTTAGTTTGTGAGTCTTGACAATTTATTTTGTCTACTGCATCATTGTGTCAAATATGGCCCATATAATCTGCACCCACTTCTCATAAAATATTTTAACATTTCTGCCAAAATTAAAGTTAGTGTCAAGCAACCAGCAATCAAGCTTATGAGGCTTTGTTAGACGCTTGATATTATTATAATACTGGTAAACTCCATTTAAACCGTTATATGTTGGAGAAACAATTATCCCATAACTAGAAAGACTTTGTCTTTCTTGTTTCTGAGTACACAACCATTCGTTATGTGCGTAAGTGAGGTTTTTTTAATGAAATAATAATCGGTATATTTCAAGTAAGGCATTTTCACCAACATCAAGGTCTCTGTTTGGCTTCCATTTTCCTGCTTATATTAATAGCAATACTAAATTAGTTAGTTCCCATCTTTTACTAGTATAAAATGAACAAAACGGTTATTACAAATTATCTCCAGTATAACCACAACATTTGACGTTCGAGTTGTCTATATTGGCCAAGCGGAGTTACTCAATCTCGCTCCTTCTGCTTGAAAGTCCTCGTTAATCGACTGATATTAAATTAGCTAAGTTGCTGAAGCGTTAGAGCCCATTTGTGACATATATTTTTAATGTAAAGCATGCTTCTCCTGGTGTGCACAGAGATAGACAAACATTGATCAATGTCTCTTATATTTCTTGCATTAATAACTTCTCCCACGGAAAAAAAACACATATATTTTAGAAAGCTTCGCTTTCTTTTTGTACGCTGACATTTTTTTGGAAGCTGTAGAATTCTCAAGCTTATTGATGTGTTCTCTTCCCCCTTTTCATGGATGGTTTGATGGTTATGCCTTGTTTTCTGAAAACGCCAAAATCATTGGAGTTTCCTTTATTTTGGAAAAAATATCCTTCTCTTTCAGTCGAGTGTGAGCAGTTGTGCTTGTAAGATATTTACCTCAGAAAAAAAATTGAGTTCTGCTGAATCAATAAATGCTGATAATAGTGAGAAGAATGCACAGTAGTTGAAGAGAAAGACGAAGAATTGCAACTTCGAGACACATATGTTCCTGCTTCAAAACTGGCGAAGAGAAATATACATCATACTCATTTGCTTGTGCTCCCAATACAATGCTGAAGGTTAAATTTGATATATATTGTTCAATTATTACCTACAGCTACGGACATTTCAGTTGCCTTTTATGTTTCCATAACAGTAGGCTTAACTGAACAATTTTAGTTGAATTTGGCTGTATAATTTTCATTGTCACCATTATACACTTATGAACAGGAGAAATTAGGGCAACAACATGACATTCAGCATGTACAACCATTCAGTATGCTCATGTTTATCCAATTCAGTACCCTGTACCCGCGTTCTCGTCATACTGTTTAATCTCTTCCGTATAAGCACTATTTAATTCAATGATCTCAGTTCCAAACGTTCCAGTTTCGCTTTTACTTTGAGAATAATAGTATAACGTCTTGCGCTAAAAGTAATATTTTCTGAAGTTTGATTTTACTCCACTTGTAAAAAATAAACGCTTCAGGAAACAATCACAAAATCTTTCTCGAAATGCAACCTCTAGAATACACCTGCAATCTTCCGTGCACTAATCGTAATAAAGCCTACATTTTTCCAATGATAAGGTCCTCATAAGTATTGATGAACAAAGAGAACTTGGAGTACAGGGTAATAGCTCTTGGAAAGTAGATTCGCAGGAGGATAGGATAGTGAAGAAGGTCATTGGTATGCTCTTTTATTGGTCAGAGTATTGAGTACAAGAGTTGGGAGGTCATGTTGAGGCTGTACAGGACATTGTTTCGGCCACTTTTTAAATATTGCGTGCAATTCCGTTTTTCATCCTATCGGAAGTACGGTGTGTAACTTGAAAGGGTTCAGAGAAGATTTACAAGGATGTTGCCTGGTTTGGCAGATTTGAGCTGTAGGGAGAGGGTAGAGCTTTTTTCCCTGAAGCGCGACCTTATAGAGTTTTATAAAACCATGAAGGGCATGGATAGAGTAAACAAAGAAGGTATTTTTCATGGACTAGGGGAGTCTAGAACGAGCGGGCATAGGTTTTGGGTGAGAGGGAAAAGATATAAAACAGAACATAAGGAGCAACTTTTTTCACGTAGAGGGTGGTGCGTGTGTGGAATGGGCTGCCAGAGGAAGTGGTGGAGTCCAGTACAATTGTAACACTTAAAAGGCATCTGGTTAGATACATGAATAGGAAGGGTTTGGCGAGATATTGGTCGGATGCTGGCAGGTGGGACTAGATTGGGTTGTGATGTCTGGTCATCATAGACGAGTTGGACCGAAGGGTCTGTTCTAATGCTGTACATCTCTCCGATTCTCTCTCTCTACTTTTTCTAAAAAAAAACAAGAGACGTTAATTGAGTATACGTAGAAATTATAAATAGAAAGCTTGAGTTTAGAATTGTGTGCAGTGACTCTGGTAATAGTTGTAATATGAAGAGATGTTTATAAATAAAAGGAGTGATGCGATAATTTCACGACGTATCCAACTGAGCAAAGAACAGAACAAAGGGGTTCGAATCTCTACGTGCAAAATCATTTAATTCTGTCTTAATTATACAATAAAAGAATTGGAATTCACAGTTAGTTACTAACCATGCATCCATTGCCGTCTGTTGTAAATAATAATATATAAACAGCGCGTGCACGAATGTTCTGAGGTCCACATGTGACTCGTGACTCACAGCAATGTTGTTGTTTTTAAAGTGCCCTGTGCACAATAAATTCTGGTCAAGCCAGAGATGACGGTTTCCCTTGAGGGAACAAAGGTTTAATGAAGTTTGGAAACGAGATTTCCCTTGAAACTGATCACTTTCCCATCAGCCTGAGTACAGGTGCAGCTGAGACCCACTTACATAAGCGATTGTACATTCATGTACAGCGTTTCAAAAGAAAGTTAGCACTGGAGAGTTGGGACCAATGGAAACCAGACAGAGTACGGATTTCTTCGACCGAGAGAGAGAAAGAGAGAGAAGTGTGAGACAACAGTCACAGCACAGAAATTTCATGGGCGGTGTTGGGGTGTGTGAGGGGAGACAGAGAGAGAAGGAAGAGAGGAAAACAGCAGTCGCTGTACAGATATTTCCGATAGAGAGGTGACTTGGAGAAACTAGTCAATGTGGAAATATTTCCAAGAGAGTGAGAACTCTGAAATACCAATCATTTTACAGATATCTCCATGAGAGACAGGCGAGTGACAGACAACAAACAATACACACATGTTTCCCAGAGAGAGACAGAGAGGGCTGGGGGAGTAGGGGTAGGGAGAGAGGGAGAGAGAGAGAGAGAGAGGGATAGGCAGACAGACAGACAGACTGAGAGATAGGGAGGAGGCTGAGAGCTCCAAGCCTGTGTGCAGATATTCGCTGAAAAAGAGAGGCGGACTGTGAGACACTGTTCTGTATGCATATGTCTTTGGCGGAGGGAGAGAGATAAATATCGAGGCTGACAAACACTAGTCAGTGCACAGATATCTCCCTCAGGGAGAGCGAGAGAGAGACCGCGAGGGAAGACTGCCAGGCACAAGTCTCTTTGAAAATACGTCTGTGAGAGAGAGAGAGGACTCAACGACACTGGTCAGGGCATCAGAGAGGAAAGTCATTGTCAACTCGGAAGAAAATGGAAAGTTTATAAATAGTTTAAGTAGAAGATATGATTGAAATGTTGAAAAGCAGAACGATGATACGACATATTGGAGGACTGAGATTGTTGAACGAGTTAGCTGCCGGAATGACATTAATAAATTTGAAATATTGGCAGTCTACGACACCATGCAAGTTGTTGAGCAAAATGATGATTAGTGAGACGGAATTGTCATGCGCCAGGAACAGTCAAAACTTTCAGATCATTTAAAAATGCACAAGGTTTTCAACTCATCAGGCAGGTGTGTGTGTGTGTGTGTGTGTGTGTGTGTGTATATATATCTCAAAATTGCAATCACTGAGCCATTATGGACCTCTGCATATGTTTCATTCCATACATCGGTTCCAATGCTTTAAGGAGCTTCCTACTTTAAAATAAAGATACTCAGGTCAATTTCCAAATATATTAAAGAGAAAAGGCACAAGCAGATTTTACGATGCGACTGCCAAACTGGTAACATGATTTGAAATAGCATAAGATAATTGAAATACTGCGTGATGAGAAATCAGGCCCTTTTTTGACATTAGACTAAAGAGACGCAAAAAGCAGGTTTTAAATTGAGATTTAGAATGGCGAAAGTTTGGGTAAACATTGGCTCTTTTGCATTGGCTTGCACAGATATTTTTCCACTGAAGCGCACCACTTGAATAAGATTTTAATTAGAATGATATTATGGGGCAGATCATGGAAGGGATTGTTAATAGAATGGGTATGGTGTATTGCTAGTATCCCACTATCTAAGGCAGGACAACCGCATTCCAGCCCCACTTCTTCCAATGGAACATAACAATATCTACAAGCGGTTGATTAGGAATATCTGGATAAGTATTCAGAAACAATCTAATGGTTTGAGGGTTCACTCTTGGATATACATTCAAGAGCAATGTTGAGTCTGCAAATAGTGATGAGCATTTTAAACAAGAATAGAAATCACTGGATTGGGATAGCTCAGATTTCTTTTTTATTTTTATTTTTTCTATTAAACTCATATCACCGTTTAATTAAAGTAAGTAGTTGGATAGCGTTACTCACCAGGGACACCAATAAGAGCCAGTAGTGGATAATATCCTGCTTGGATAATCCGAAGTCTGTGATAGATGTGCCATCTTATCAATAGTTTGTCATTGCGTGTGGAAAGCATGTAAAGCGCATACTACAAGCTCCTGTTCATTTCTGTCACATTCCGACTTCTAATTATCGCAATCATGTCCACTGTTGGCAGATTCCAATTGACTGTTCTTGGAATGTGTTCCACTGTTGTCATATTCCAGTGCAGATTCAGATCTTTTGATCGAAACTTCAGAATACGGTATCAAATTTGTGAAATGATGTAATGTTCCAACTTATTACAGACAGATTCCGCACTCTCCCTGTCTGCACATTCAAAGATCCCTGGTTCCTCCAAATGACCATACAGTGCAAATGATTCTTTATAAATAGAATTTGTAAAGATCCGGTGTGGCAATTAATATTCTTTGAAGTTGACGTGAAAGCCTCCAGAGAGATTTTTAGTCTCATTAGATGTTGTAAATTCTTACTGTTATTTCGTAAACAGTTTCAGTTAACCAATTGGACGTCAACACCCATTAAACCACAGTTGTATTGTACATTGTCCAACTTTATGAACAGTTTGAATGACATCTGTGGAGTTTTTGCTGTAAAGGACTTTTTTCACACGGTGGCGTATTGGCTTATTTGTCAGCACTGCTGCCTCACAGCGCTATGGAACTGAATAAGATTATAGTTTTTAGTGGCTATGTGGAGTTTTCATATTCTACCTGTGTCTGTGAGGGTTTCTGCCTGGTGATCTGTTTTTCTCTGACAGTTCAAAAACCCTAAGATTAGGTGATTTAGCCATGGTAAATGTGAGGTCAGAGCGCAAGTGTTTTGGATTGGGTCTGGGAGGAAGGTTTTGAGGGGGTCAGTGTTCGCGATTTGTAACTCCTTTGTAACGGCCGATAAATAAGTTGGCAAGATGGTCGCTAGGTTAATTTTCGTTAACTCAAATGTCCGAAACGGTTTGACAGGTACTTGCTGACGATATTCACAGTCAGATTGTCGTCTCCATATTGATATACTGGATAAGGATTGATTACCCTAGGGAAAAACAGTGAGAAACGTTCAACAGCTTTCTGTAAGTAGACGTTTCAAAACATGCAAGCATTCTAATAAGGAGCATTTTTGTAAGGCTTAGACTCACCACTGTCTCACGTTTGTCATTTAGTAAGATTTGTACGGAGTATGCTGATCCTGGAAAGGCAAGCAACAAATTATTGCGAAAAGGTTAGCTGCATTCATTGAATAAATGCTTACAGGCAATAAAGAAAATCTCAATGTGTTATTTGGAAAGATAAAGTAATAAATATTGTCAACACGACTGTAAAAAAAAAGGCATACGCCAGATTGTTTTAAAAGAGGTCACGACTGAGACAGATAAAGGGTTAATACTCAAGTGCTGATGTAGATAATTTAACAAATTCTTTCGTGCAAAGATTATGGCAATAGTTGAAAAGAAAGATTACCAAATACAGAATGATGATGTGGTTGGTTTTGAAATCTAAACTTGTTTCATTAATGGCATGATAATTTGATAAATCATTGAATTCCACATTCATCGGTGAAATTCAAATAGATGTTCCTTATGAATTAAAGGTAATTAGTTAGGAAAAGTGCTCAGAGTAGAAAAAGTAAAGATTTATTTAAAGATGAAATTTTAGTTTATAATCAAATTACAGCATGTAAGTAGCCCATTAGGCAAGTAAGGTTGGTTGGAAGTGAGAAAGGCCATTGTTTGATCTCTCAGGTTGAACTCATAAGGTCTTGTTCTCAATCTGTCAGCTGTGTCATGGTAACTATGTATTGGATTTCAGTGCAATGTCTGTATTACAACTAGTAGAAAATAATACCCTGACTAATCTGCCATTGAAAAGTAAGTACATAATTTGGAAGAATGATGAGATAAATCACCTCTTCGGGTTTTTGTAATTAATGTCGTGCAGCTGGTAAATTTCTGAGAATGAATAAAACTAAAAGAAGAAATGTGAAATCCCAAAGATAGATGATGGAGATATCTAGTAGATATCATGAGATGACAGGAGGACCTATAGACGTCCATGGATTTGTCCGTGATGTATCGTGTTTTACTGGATGGACGCATAGATTAATGGAACGTGACTCACGATGACATCGATCTGCATGTAATTATTGTAACATGAAGGATATTAAAATGTAGCATTTCGCTAGGGAACTCAGACGGAATTGATCTCTCATCCTAGCTGTATTTAAGAGGGCAAATATATCCCATGAGAAAGCCTCACTTGGAGTGGTCTCCAGCCTTTCCTACGTGTATGGTATTTAAATACTGAACAAGGTTCTTTAGTTTTGAGTAACATAGGACTATTGCCTTTTCAGAGCCATCTGCCCATTAGGCGGCCATATTCTTTCTGCCTGTTCAATTCTCACCTGTTGTATGGCCAGCTCGTTGATCGCACTGTTCACATCACACTCAGTATCACAAATGTTCTGCAGTAAATTTAACGATTACTCCAAATCGAAAACGCAGTTAGCCAGTAACTGTTGCTTCATGCATGTACTTTACACATTATCAACACCAATATCAATGAATTGCAACACAACATAGGAGGGGATTTTCACGAGTGCTAGCTCTATTGCCGTGTGTCCTCTCAGACTTTTTTTTCAAAGTCCCTGAATATTTTAGCTTGAGAGCAATTCAGAACAAACATAACTGACATGTAGTCATCGACTAATCACCGATCCAGAGGTTACACTGATGTTTTCTATCAATGTTGCAGGCCTGTGAAAGTATCATTGAATTTTGTAGGACAGAAGGAGATCATTTGACACATCGTTTCTGTGCCATGCCCAGAAAGAGCAACCCAGCTCATTCCATGATCTATCCTGGTCTCCGTAGCCTTCTAAACAATCCAATTTCAAGTATTGTTTCAGCTAACTTTAAAACTTCATTTGGGATCCACCTTCAAGAGTTTCCAAGCGACACAATCGAACTTCTAATAACTCTCTAAGGAAAGTAGGTTTTATTTATCTCTCTCATTTCACTATCTCGCTTGCTGACAACCGTGAAATCGTGATCTTCACTTACAAACATTACAACTCGTGGAAGTAGGGCATCTTATTTATGCTGAACTAAATGTGCATAATTTTGCAGTCCACAGTTAGGTCACCAGTTAATCGTATCTGTTTCAAGGAGAATGTATACAATTTATTTCATATTTTCCTGTGTCTAACTCCTCATGTCGTTCTCCTAGATTTCCTTTGCACTCTCACCACACTTTTTCACTTTACAGTTAATAACATATCCAGGCAGAACACAATGCGTTATGAATGTGGTCGAATCACAGTTTCGCAGAGGTGAGGCATTACCTCTTTGATTTTTTTACTCTGTATGTATGTTTCTAAATTCAACGATCCTACAAGCGTTCTTAAGAGCTGTTCCAACTTGACTGGAGTCCTTTACATATACGTGCACTTCAACCCCAAGATCGCTCTTTTCCTGTACTTACTTAAACGAAGCACTATTAATAAAGTGCTCTTTCTCTCTATTTCTTTGTGAGAAACGCATTACCTCACATTCCTCTCCATGTCCGTTGTTCAGCCAATTATCTGCCTTTTTGGCTTACATGCCAATTTCCCTCTGAAGTCATTTAGCATTATCTTACCACTTGACTATTCTCTTTAGATTAGTACAGTATGAAAATCTGGAAATTTTGCCCTCAGTACCGGTCTCTAAATCGTTTATGTAATCGACAAAAAGGATCCTGAACTGATCAGAGGATGCAACACTTTTCCTTCGAAACCAATCTGAGAAATAACAACCTAAAACTGGCCTGTGCTTCCGAGCTTTTTGTCAACGTCCTTTTCGCCAATGACCGATCAAGTTTATTCAAATTTGCTAAAACAAACTGGCCAATTGGAAACTTATCTAATGTTTTCGACTGCACCCATCCACTGCCAGTGTCACCTTACTGAACGGAAGTTAAGAGGACTTGCGAACAAATCGTTTTTAAACCAGACCCGTGTCAAGATACGCAAGTTACTAACTTTATGGCACGAAAGATAGAAACGCTTATAATATTTAAGAGTCATTTAGTTTTGCAATTGCTACCTTAAGACATGTAAGACAATAGGACATGTGCTGGAAAATGTAATTGCTTCTGACCAGTGCAAACACGGTGCGCTCTATAGTTTTTTCTCTGTGTGGTTGATCTATATAATTCTATGACAAAGAAGGATCTTCTTTTCATCTTGCTGAACGCGCACTGGTTAATGGTGGGGTTCTTAGTAAGGTGCAGGAGCAGAGGGATCTTGGGGTCTATGTTCATAGCTCTTTGAAAGTTGCAACTCAGGTAGATAGAGCTTGTAAGAAGACCTATGGTGTATTAGCGTTCATGAGCAGAGGGATTGAATTCAAGAGTCGTGAAGTGATGTTACAGCTGTACAGGACTTTGTTTAGGCCACATTTGGAGTACTGTGTGCAGTTCTGGTCGCCTCACTTTAGGAAAGATGTGGAAGCTTTGGAGAGGGAGCAAAGAAGATTTGCCAGGATGTTGCCTGGAATGGAGAATAGGTCGTACGAGGATAGGTTGAGAGTGCTAGGCCTTTTCTCATTGGAACAGCGAAGGATGAGGGGTGACTTGATAGAGGTTTATAAGATGATCAGAGGAATAGATAGAGTAGACAGTCAGAAACTTTTTCCCCGGGTACAACAGAGTGTTACAAGGGGACATAAATTTAAGGTGAAGGGTGGAAGGTATAGGGGAGATGTCAGGGGTGGATTCTTTACCCAGAGACCGGTGGGGGCATGGAATGCGCTGCCTGTGGGAGTGGTAGAGTCAGAATCTTTGGTGACCTTTAAGCGGCAATTGGATAGGTACATGGATGGGTGCTTAAGCTAGGACAAATGTTCGGCACAACATCGTGGGCCGAAGGGCCTGTTCTGTGCTGTATTGTTCGATGTTCTATGTTCTATGTTCTATGTTGTCAAGATGACACCTTTTGAAAAATATTGCTTTTTTCAACACGATATGAAAAACTGCTTAATTTCCATCAATATTTAAATTTCATTACCATTCTATGATATGATGCTTTGGAGAGTTCGTGATTTCAGAACAAGAAAGGCATAATTAAAAATACTGTTATGCCTTCAGGAAGGGTGCCCTGAGATCAATTTTGATAGTTCAAACATCATTAAAGTAACAATCAATTTTGATCTTAGGATTTCGTCTCTTACACGATTCAAATTCTTTAGAACTTTTGTCAATGGATGTCTAGAAGCTAATATTAATGAGGAGGAAACTGCAGGTTAGACAGATGCAAGTAAAGTCGATGATTGGAGATGCATCTTTGAGCTTAAGTAAGGAAGCGTTATGACTTTAGTTTTGATGACACATTTTTTATTGTAAGTTACATTCTGACAAGAACCATGTGCTCATAGAATGTAAGTTATTTTCAAATTAATGTTATTCAAAGTAATTATAAAGCCCTATTTAACCGTTTGGCGTTTATGTAAAAAACTGAGCTTGGAAGCAGGCTATTCACTCAGTCATGCCTGTGCTGGCAGTCAGTCTAAATATCCACCAACACACTGGGTCGTGGTTAGCACTGCTACCTCACAACGCCACGGACCCAGGTTCCAGGCGAGCCTCGGGCAACTGTCTATGTCGTGTTTGCACATTTTCCCCGGCTCTTTGTGGGTTTTCGCTGGGTGCTCCAGTTTCCTCCCACCATACAAGATGTGCAAGTCATATGAATTGTTTACGCTAAATTGTCCATTGTGTTGCACGGTGTATAGGTTAGGTACATTAGTCAGGAGTAAATATTGCTTTGGCCTGGGTTATACTGTGAGGAATCAGTGTGGACTTGTTGGGCCGAAGGGCCTGTTTCCACACTGTCGGGATTCTATTCTTTCCTCCATTTTGCTGAATTTCATTTTCCTTTCAGGTCATGGTTCCAATTTTTCTGCATGTTGGTATTGAATCCTTCTCACAATATAATCTGGATTACAATGACTATTCTCAGCAGAACTGTTTCATGATAACGTTTCTAATTCTTCTGTCAGTCACCTTAAGTTTGTGTCTTCGGCCACTGAAAGCAATTGCCCTTTACTTAATTTGGCCTCACACTTCATGATTTTAAACTCCTCTGTCAAACCTCTGTTTAGCTTTTACTGCTGGAAGGAAACCAATGCAAATTCCCAAATATAACAAAATGCTTATGATGTATATCAGAAACACAGTGCTGGACAGACTCATCAGGTTTCGCAGCATTTGCGATGTACAATTGGACTTAAAACGAGGACGGCCTTTCTTTTTTCACAGATATGGCCAGATCGACTCATATTTTCCCCAGTTTTTTTGTGTTTTTACACCAAATTCCTCAAACTCTCTCTCATTACAACCATTCTGGAAACCAATCTAAACAATCTCATCCACATCTGCTTCAATGCCTTTATACTTCCTGAAAAGTAATGTGCAGTTGGAGCTGCGCTAATTGCTGCATGTGTTTGGTACCTTTAGATCTATGCCTCAATTTGTACATCTTGTGCTCTGAACCATTATATAATGTTGAAAGATATGTACATGAAGATCTCCAATTCTTGAGTATTGCTTTGCTTTAGCTTGCATTCTGATCGAGAAAATCATATTCCCTTCACTGGTCTGCGTTGAATTTCATCCATGTTTATTAATTTCATAAGCTTGTCTGTGTTCTATTGAGTCTACTACTGTCTTCCTTTCCGTTAAATACATTTTGAACTTTCCAGATTTGACGTGTTTTCAGTGTTCTTGTAAATGTGAACATTTGATTAAACTACCGAGACGTCCTATTTCAGTTGACTGTCGAAGTCAGGTTACAATCATGTTCGCATCAGTTGTTTTTCCAATCAGTTCCAAAAAAAAAATCACTGTTCAGTGTTAACAGACAGTCTGAAGCAATGAAGCAAATATAGAAAATGCTGGAGATGCTCATCAGCCTCTGTGCAGAGAGAAATAGTTAACAATTTGAAATATCTTTCGGGTTCATTGTTCATTTCAAAGGCCAACATCTGCAGTGTTATGTCTTAATTTGAGCTTTAACCAGTAGCAAGAAAGAAATATGATTTGCTAACTTAGTACTCCTTACTCTAAGCTTGCCCTTTCTAAACGAAAACAGTCCCATAGACACATAAGCAGATGCACAAACAACATACATCTTACAGGTAGGGAAGTAACGAGGAAGCCCATGAAGTGCGCAAGAATTCCTGCATTGACTACAGGCATGTAAAAGTTGTTTTCTTCCGGTTCCCTTCGAGATCGTTTGAGGCTGTGGACTCTACAATTCTCACTTTTCCTTTCATTGCTTTTGGTTTCAATCTTTCAATATCTCTGAAGGTAACTTTTCCCCTTTCAAATTCAAGAAGGGAGTTTACAGAGATGAAGAGAGAGGGTATGTAGCTCTCAGAGTTTTCTTATTTTCTTGTTTCTCAGAAGGGAGAGAGAGAGATTTATTTCCTTTCGCCACAGGTCCCCCAACTCTTATGCACAATGCACTGACAAATTAAGGCAAGCATTGCATATGCTCTTTATCTGTGACTCCAAGTCCAAGGAATTATAAACAGGAATTCCAGGATCAGTTTGTTCAGCAACAATCGCCAGAACTGATAATTAAGTGTACACGTCCTGCTTTTATTTGCCTTTCCAAAATGCAGCACTTTACCTTATCCAAATTAAACTCCATAGAAAAATAACATTGTAGAAATAGGCCATTTGGCCCAACAAGTTCACACCGACACTTCAAAGAGAAACTCGCCCAGATCAATTCCATAAATTTACCCCTGACTTCGTATGACGATTTCAGCTAGCTGGCACATCTTTGGATTTTGCAAGGAATCCGGCATACCCGGAGAAAACCCATCCTAACACGGGGACAATGTGCAAACTCCATACAGACAGTCGCCCGATTCCTTGGAGATATGAGGCAGCAGTGGTAACCAGTGAGCCACCGTGCCATCCATCGGCCATCCCTTCGCTGATTGAAACATCTGGTCAAGAAACCTCTCTGCTCTGATGTAAATTTCTTCCGGACACCTTCAATTTTGTTTTCATTTGCAAACGTAATAATTATTCTGCCAATATTCACATCCAAATAATTTGTATAAATGATGAAAAGCATTTTGCCAAGCGTCGATCCTTATGTGAGTTCACTAGTTAGCGGCATCTACTTTGAAAAGTATCCCTACACCACCACATTCTGTCTCCTAGCTTCTTACCAATTTTTAATCCAAATAGCTATTTCCCCCTTTTTACTATGTGATCTAACTTGTTAAACAAACTATCATGAGGAACCTTGTCGAACACCTTCCTGAAATCCATCTAGATCATGTCCACTGCTATGCCCTCAACAATCCTCTTTGTTGCTTCTTCAAAAATCTCAATTAATGAAACGCGATTTGCCACGCACAAAGTCATGTTGATGATCTCTCATCAGTTCTTGTCTTTTGAAACACATGTAAATTCTTCCAGTCAGGATTCCCTCCAATAATTTAATCACCACCTCCGTCACACTGATTGGTCTATCCCTTTTTGGTATTTCCTTGCCACCTCATTTAAAAGGTGGCATAATGTCAACCTAGGTCCAGTTTTGCAGCACCTTACCTGTGGTTATCAATGATGCAAATATCCTAGCAAGGGTCCCAGCAAACTCTTCCTTAGTTTCCAACTGAACTCCAGGCTACACCTGGTGAGGTGGCGGGGATTTATTCACCTTTATACATTTTAAGTCGAACTGTGCCCCAACCTCTGTAATATCGGCATGTTTTAGGATGTTGTAACTTAATTCCCCAAGTTCGGAATTCTCCATATCCCTCTGCATAATAAAATCGTAAGGCAAAATACTCGTTTAGTATGTTCCCTATCTCTTGTGGTTACACAAATATGCATCCTTGCTGATCTTTAAGGGGCCCTATTCTCTCCTAGTTACCTTTGTTTTCCTTTATGTATGTGTACAATCCCTTTGGATTTTCTGTAACCCTAATTATGAAAATTGTCTCATGTTCCATTTTGCGCTCCTGATTTCCCTCTTATGTATACTTCTACCGTCTTCGTAAACCCTTGGGCATTCAAACAATCTCTGCTGGATGAACCTGACATATGTTTTCTTCTTTTTCCTGAGCAAAATCTCAGTTTCGCTATTCATCCAACATTCCCTGCAACTATCGGTCTTGTCATTCACCCAGCAAGAACGTACTGTCTCTGGTCGTTAATTCAGTTTTGTAAGTTTGTGCGAGTAAAAAATTGAATTATTGTTGGGAATATTATTAATTGAACATATCATACCTCTGATTGTATCAGAACTTCCTTGATATTCAAAATCAGTGCCGTTATAAAACCGATTATCCTGCATCTAATAAGAAATTGACACATTGTGGCAATACTTTGGTTTTCGATTCTTTGTCAGAAACGGTTCAGAATTTGATTTAAATTCACAGTCCTCCGAATTGAACTCATGCATTCGTGATTAGAACTTGCTCATCAGTGCACCAACAGTCTTTAGCATTGTGGCATCGGCTCCTCCTCTGGCAAGGTTTTGTTTTTATATTTTTCACATTATGAATTAACATAAAGATTTAAGACAAGTTTTCATTGAAAACGTCTAATGCATTGTTTACATATCAATGTAAGTCAACAACCGCTGGTCACAGTTCGATTGAAATGATGTTTTGATATCTTTGATAGATTGTCGTCTCACAATTAATAAAACTTTGGGATAGGTCATTACTTTTCCTCCCCAAGGATATATCATCGCTTATTCTGATACTATCGGCCTTATTTCGCACTGAAATTTCATGCAATTTCATCATGAGATGTCCGTGACACAGGCCATCTGAAGCTATCAAGAAAATCTTCCCTACATGGTTTGACTTTTGATCGCAATCAAATAGTTATGATGTCACTTGCCACCACATGTGCAATTGCAGATTCTTTAATATGCTCAATGAAGCCAGTCTTTGTGATTATTAATATATTGGGTCCCAGTATACATGTCTCCAGGGCTGCATGCCTGCGTTTGAGGCTTTTGCTTTAGGAATCGGTGCGAATATTTAAATAGAGTTTATGAACTTGTTCATTCCTAGATGAGGAAACTGCCCAGATGTGATTTGCCTTACATTCTCCTCGCGACTGTGCATTTTATTTTTGCAAATTAACAGGTGAATGGGCAAAGCAAGTGTGGGTTATTCCAAATCCAACTGAAGGAAGATGCACATTGTTGTGCTTCTCGATGTTATAAAGTTAAACACGGTGGATGAGAAACGAGATTCGAGGGTTCCCGCAGATAGTTCTTTGAAATTTCACGTGTAGTTGCCGAAAATAATACAAGTTTAAAATCACACAACATCAGGTCATAGTTCAACTGGTTCATTTGGAAGCACTAGCTTTCTGAGCGCTGCTCCTTCATCAACTGGTTGTGGAGAGCAATATTGTAAGACACAAAACGTACGCAAAGGTTTACGGTGTGATGGAAGTGCAATTATATATTGAAAATGACAAGATTGCTTGTTACGTCTTTTAGATTGACCATGTTGGTTTCAGTTCTTTGATATGTAAATCGCAATATATGTGCACACACGAATTTACAGAATCTTACCTGGATTCATGCAGTTTTGAACAAAGTAAACTGTACTTCTGTAAGTACAAATTCACCCACAAAACTGTATGTGTATGTGTGCATGTGGGTGTGTGTTTGCCGGGGATTATGAGTGTCTGTGGGAGAATGTGTGTACGTGAGTGTGAAGGGGTCTAAGTCTGTAAGAGGGTGTGTTTGGTGGTGCATGTGTGAGCGTATGAGAGAAGGTCTGCCTGCCTCTGTGTGTCTCGAGGAAGGTGTGCGTGTGTTTGTGTGCGTGTACCTGTGTGTGTTTTTTTGTGTATCCGCCTGTTTGTGTGTTTTTATAGTGCAATGGGGTCACCTATAGTGTGACATGAACCCAAGTTCCCGTTTGATGCATCCTTATGGGTACTGAACTTGGTTATCATCCTCTGCTTGCCCACTTTTCGTTGTTGCCGCCTTGGAGGACGGTGACCTGAAGGTCCGAGGTCGAATGTCCCGGACCGCTGAAGTGTTCCCCGACTAGGCAGGAACACTCCTATCTGCTAATTTTTGTGTCGTGTCCATTTATCCGTTGCAGTTGACTTTGCTTGGTCTCGCCAATGTACCATGCCTCAGACCATCCTTATCTGCGGCGTATGAGACAGACAACGTTTGCATAATCGCATGTGTACCTGCATGGTGGGCGGTGTCTCCAAGCGTAATGGTGGTATCCTTGTCAACATTCTGACACGTCTTGCAGCGTCTACCGTGACAAAGTTGTTTGGTATTGTCGGGAAAGCCGGACAGTTTGCTGCGACCAATGATCTGTTTGAGATTTGGTAGTTGTTTAAAGGCAAGAAGTGCATGTATGGGGAAGGTCTTGGCGAGATCCTCAGCCTCATTGATCATATGTTGCAAGCTGCGAACACGAATGCATAGTTTTTGGGCTCTTGGAATATATTGGAAAACGAATGTAAACCTGTCTGTTGCAGCTCGTGTCTGTCTCCTGTGGAGGACATTACTGTTCCTCGCTGTGGCACTTCGTAACTGATGATAGATGAGTTGAGCATCGTTCCCCGTTTTTATGAGGGCATCTCACCACCCCAACCCCACCTGAGTACTTCCAAGTGCCGGTTAAGTTCCGCCTTTCTGAACAGACCCTATGTCCTTAAAGAGCTTGTCAATAGGGGATTTTTCTTTCAATATATTTCGGGTGGAAGCTGAAGAAGAGTTGCATCATGAGGTTATCTGTGGGTTTGCAGTAGAGTGAGGTGCAGTAGAGTTTTCTTGAGAATGTAACTTTAAAAAAAATCTTTGCCATTTATATGTGAAATAACTGAAACGAACATGGCCATTCTAAAAAGTGAGACACTTAATAAACAATCCAGGCAGCTTTTCAATATATAATTTCAGTTACAACACACTATAAACTTTTGCCATAGATTGTGTGTCGAACAATCTTATTCTCCACAACCGTGTGATGAAGGAGCAGCCCTCCGAAAGCTAAGTGCTTCCAAATAAATCTGTTTGTCTATAACGTGGTGTTGTGTGATTTTTAACGTTGTACACCCCAGTCCAACACCGGCATCTCCAAATCATGGAAACATTCAAGAGTGCTAATGGAATTCCTACCTTCCTATCAAAACGGCTGTGTATAACGATACGTATGTTACTCGGCAATCAGGCATCACCTGTAGTATTGTGAACAGATTTGAGCACCTCAACTCCGGAAAAATATTTTCGTGCTGGAAAGAGTTCAATACAGGTTACAAAAATAATATCAGATCTTCAGGCGTTAATAGAAGAAGAGAAGCCTTTTTTATTATTGGAGTTATCTAATCGACATCTTCACGGTATTAGCAGTAAAAGCCAGATTTGATAAAGATAAGCTCTTTCCACTGGTTTAAGATTATAGAATCCGGGGGCAAAGTCTAAGTAAGCAAAATCTCAGCAGGTCTGGGCGTATCGGTGGACAGAAAACAGAATTAACATTTCGGGTCCACTGCTTCTTCTGTCTTTGATTTGAATTTTGAAATTCCGCAGTCATTTCAATTGTTTGGAAGTATCTAAGAATTAGGTCTGGGCCTTTCAACAGAGATGCTCGAAAGAAATTTGACACACATTAAGGCGTGAAGGCTGGGACTTCTAATCCATAGACTGGAGTCGATGCTCATTCAACTGTTTACTATAAACCTGAACCACACGGTCATTTATTAAGCTAACATGTCATGCATATGGAGTTAGGATACATGAATGCATTGAACAGGATCAAGGGAATGAATGGCCTAATCGTGTTCCAATATCAGGAAAGAAATAGAAAGACTTCACCATGGACATTAGTCTCTATGTGATGACTTAGTCTCTGGGCTGGAATTTTAACTCTTGCACTTCTGATTCATTGACGACCCTGTCACCAACTATTCAATGTCACTATCAGGTACACCCGCTTCTTACTTCGCCAGTGCAAACACATAATACAACAGAGGACAGAAATAGGAAATGAAAGGAAACAATGAAAATATGTTCTAGGTCATTCAACACACGCCTGGGTATTTCGTGTCTTTACGTCCTTTATGACACTTTGTGACAGATGCAAAGAGTTGCAAGTCTTTTGAAGGATAATTGTTTGATTTTCTTGCTTTGGCTTTTATCAATATTATATGATAAATTCTTATATAGAATTTGAATCAAGACAGTACAGCTTAATAAGAAATGTTTCAAATCACCGTAATGACTGTAAGAAATTCAATTAGGTTTCTTGTGGCCACAGAGTTATGAAATCATGCTCTATTCAAACACACACTTTATTCGAACTCACCCATGCGACTATGCTCCCAACCTAAAATACTCCCACCTGCCTGATCTTGGCCTATATCCTTCCAAACGTTACTTTTTTCACTAACTTATCGAAATGCATTTCAAATTCTCTGACAGTTCATTCCACACACGATCCACTCTTCTCCTTAATAACTTGCCTCATAATTTTGAACTCCCCCACCCTCGGAAAGGGCTGCACTCTGTCTCCCTGCCCTGCTGTGTCTGACTCTGCTCTGTCGACATGCTTATCCCTGTCTGACTGTGTGCCGTGTACCTGCTCCTTTCTGTCTGGCTGTGATATCTACAGCTGATCCTCCCCGTCCAACTCTGCTGCCTCTTCCTATTCGTCCATGTGGCTGCGTGTTCTGTACCCGACGATTAAGTGCCTGTTACAGTAGAATATTGTTAACATCGGATTTCATCGATAGTTTCTCTCCTGAATGCAAAGACAGTTTCGTCTTGATACCATATCAAACCTGCCTCTTTAGCAACTTCGCTTCACAAGACTCACCACTCTGGACTTTCAGAAGAAGCACAGATAAATTACCCAATCGGCACTTCAAGCTGAAAGTTTTGGCATTTCTTTTTTTGCATTGATGTGGCAGGCTGTCCTATTATTGAGGGTCGAGATATTTGTGGGTCGTCCTCAGTACTCGACCACTATTCATGACCGACATGGCAGGACTGAAGAACTTAAATCTGATCTGAGTGTTGCGAGACCTCTTACCTCTGCCCATCACTTGCTGCTTACAGTGGTTGCCACTCATGTAGTGCTATGTTAATCTTCATGTCGCCAGGGTCCAGTTTGATCCACAAGGTTCCCACATCTGCGGGAATTTCTTCTGGACCACAGGTAAGTGTTCATGACTTATTTAGGAAGGAGGATCTGGCACATAACAAAGATTTCCGGCAATGAGAAATCAGATCGCACATTAACCCATGTAAAACTATATTCTCCAAATCACTGACATTCCCAAATATTCAAGAGAACAAAAGCAAATGCCTTGGGTGGTTGAACTTCAGGCTGGGGCAACGGGTTCAGGCGGGCGAGCATCGTGTTTTAATGAACTAAATTAAGGCTAAAGTGAATTTCGTTGAAACAAATAGATTTTTCAGTAAATGTAAGTTTAATATTAAATCACAGATTTAATCAGACAGCATGGAAACAGACTCTTCAGTAAAACTAGTCCATGCTGACACGAAACCCAAACTAAACTAATCACACCTACTTCATTTTGGTTCATATTCCTGCAAACAGCTCTTCTTAATGTTCCTTTACAAACACCTCTCAAACTCTACAACTGGACCTACGTCCACCAGTTCCTCTGCAAGTACATGCCACACACAATCCACTCTCTGCTTACAAAAAAATGCCCCCATGTTATTTTTTTAACTTTCTCCTGCCACCTTAAAAATGTACCTTTAATCTTTAATCACTCCACCCGACGGGTAAAAGGCCACTACAATTCACGTTATCTATTCTCCTCATCATTTTATGAACCTCTATATGGTCGCCATTCATGCTTCTATGCTCCAGACAAAAGAAAAATACAAGTTCCTGGTTCTTCTTCTCACTCAAATCCTCCCATACCTTAAACATCCGCATTAAACTTTACTGAGCCCTCTCCAGCTTAGTAGTGCCTTTTGTATAACAGGGATACCAGGACTGTATTTCAAAGGAAGCATGACCAAAGTCCTGTACGAACACTGAAAGGTGTGAGTAATGAAAACAAGCAAGCCTTGTTCAACAACTGCAGCTCTATGTGATGCATACTTCAAAGTATTTTGAACGATTTGAACGCTCTATGTTACAGCACTGCCGAAGGGTCAATTGTTAATTGCGTAAGTCTTGCCTTTGTTGCTTTAACAAAATTCAATAGCCCGCATTTCTCCAAATTATATTCCATTTGCCTCTTTTCAGCCCAATGACTCAATGAATCACAATCTCTTCATAATTTTACATAACCTATTGACTGTCCGCTATACAACCAATCCTGATGTAATCTATAAACTTCCTAAACATGCTTTCTATATTCGCATTAAATACTTATACAAATGACAAATATAAGTGCGCACAATACTGATCCTTATCAGACCTCGCAGGTCACAGGCCTTCAGTCTGGAAAAAAAATCCTCCACCACCATTGTCTGTCTCCTGTGGTTAAGCCAATTTTGGATCCAATGACAAGGTAACACTAAACCTCAGGTGTTCCATCTTTATCAATTAGGTGGAACCTTGTCAATGTCTTTACTAAATTCCAAGTTAGCAAGGTCTATCGCTTTGCCTTCGTCAATCTTCTTGGTTACTTACTCAGGGGCTCTATCAAGTTTGTGAGACATGATTTTCCTTGACCAAAACTATCCTAATTATCCCGAATCATTCCTTATCACTCCAAATGTGTATAAATTCTATCTTTCAGAATCACCTGCAGCAACTTGTCAAGCACAATACTCAAACATACAGTAAAAAGTTCCCAGCCGTCTCTTGACACGCCCTCAGGAACAAAGGTACGACATTACCCACTCCGCAATCATTCAGCAGCTTACCCGTACTGATAGACGTTACACGTATATGTGCAAGGGATCGCGCAATATCTTCCCCAAATTCACACGATGTCCTCTGATACACCAGTTCTGATCCCAGAGACTTATTCACTTTTCTATTTTGAAAGTTTGTGAGAAGATTTGTAGCTCGGGTGCTCGTTGTGGTTCTGTTCGCCGAGCTGGGAATTTGTGTTGCAGACGGTTCGTCCCCTGTCTAGGAGACATCCTCAGTGCTTGGGAGCCTCCTGTGAAGCGCTTCTGTGATCTTCCCTCCGCCATTTGTAGTGGTTTGAATCTGCCGCTTCCGGTTGTCAGTTCCAGCTGTCCATTGCAGTGGTCGGTATATTGGGTCCAGGTCGATGTGCTTATTGATTGAATCTGTGGATGAGTGCCATGCCTTTAGAAATTCCCTGGCTGTTCTCTGTTTGGCTTGTCCAATAATAGCAGTGTTGTGCCAGTCAAATTCATGTTGCTTGTCATCTGCGTGTGTGGTTACTCAGGATAGCTAGTCGTATCGTTTCGTGGCTAGTTGGTGATAGACCGGAAGCAGCAGATTCAAACCACTACAAATGGTGGAGGAAAGATCACAGAAGCGCTTCACAGGATGCTCCCAAGCACTGAGGATGTCACCTAGACAGGGGACGAAACGTCTGCAACACAAATTCCCAGCTCGGCGAACAGAACCATAACAACCTTTCTATTTCTTAAGACCACCAGCGCTTGTGCCAGTCTGCAGAATTCTGTCAAGGTCACGTCATTGTTTTGTAAGACCAACAAGTCTCGAGCCGACCAAAGACCGCCTTTCACCGAGTTGATGGCTCTCTCAGCGCAGGAGTTGCTTGTCACTCTAATCCAGAATTTAGTATTCCTGCCACAATGGAAATTCGCGCGGAAAAGGAACAGGTCGAGATCTGGACCAATGGGTTACCTTTGGATCTTAAGGGGGCGCAACGAATGATGTTAGCCTGAAAATGTGTAGTCTTCCTCCATTCGTTCTTTCCAGCCGGACGGCCAATTCTCTACTTGCCAGAAGCCGGGAAAGCAGTAACTTTGGCTTGTGCCCCTTTTGCAGATTTCCAGGTGTAACCATTGTGGGAGGGATTGTTGCAGCTCCGCCAGCGGCCGACGGCCTTCGAAGTGGGACAATTCCTCTCGATATGCCCCAATTCCTGACACAGTTGATGCTACACGCCATCCAACTCGCACAGTACACCATTCCCCATGAAGCACTGTCAAAGTTAATGAAGACCTGGCACTGGAAGGAATTGGTGTATGTCAAACTTGCCTTCTTCAAGCCCAGCGGGATGGATTCAATCCCTAACCTCACCTCGCTCAGGAACTGGATTGTGTGAAGAGGAGTTCGCTGGCAATAAAGGACAGGACATTCAGGATCATGATCCTCTGTAATGTGCCCTCCAAAGTGTCGATTGATGATAGGTCCCACCCTCAGAGAGCCTACTCTCCAGGGCCTGGTGAATCGCCCACTCAGACCATAGGGAAAGCACACCTTCCATTGTGAGAGTAATGATAATGGTGAGCGGGCTGACAGCACCAGCTATTGCAAGCCTCTATTGTAATTTGTGAGTGGTGTGTACGTTACTCCCCAGGCCCTTGGTTAGGAACCTGAAGTGTTAAAGAGCTAAAGTTGTGGTTGAATCAGGACTGTCAACCACTCCAGCATATGAATGCAAGGACCTGGCGTCGGCCACCATGGTGTCGGTGTTACCATGTAAACAGTTATGGCGCACTCTCATGACATATAAATTAGCAGCAGAGCACAAGAAGGCAGCAACACAATAATTCTGGTCAAGGTTGAGCCCAGATAGCAGCACCCACCTTTTGTCGGGAGCAGCACTACTACACTGGCTCCGGCTCAGCTCCACTCTTCTCCTCCAAGTTGTTCCTATTCCTCCCAACAGGCTTAAAATTCCTTGCTGCATTCCCATCAATGTCTCTCAGTTCGGTAGGAGCAACACTCCGACTGTACCTGAAAATGATTTTAGTTCATCATTTCTCATTGTGCCTAATAATCACGCTGTTCCGGAATGTTGTCACACACTTGCTCCAGAGAGACTTTAACCGGGGCATCCTTTTTTCAGGGTTAGGGAAATTACCACTGTTTCACAAGAGGCGTCTTTTATTCAGGATTTTACTGAGACATCGGGTGAGGTTTCAGGTGCTGGAATGATCATGCAAGTATAAACACGTAATATTCAGAGCAAATTGGTAACATTGATTCAATCTTGCGTCCGTGACAGCCAAAAATGTAAGATATTTAGGGATATCTGGGCAATGGATTCATATAGGTCTGCAGGGTGGATCAGGCCCTTTCGCTGAACTTGCCCATGTCACCATTTTTTTATACTTTAAACCGGTTCCATTTGACAGCATTTGATCGATATCCCTCGATAATTATTCAATCCATGTACCTGTCTCAAAGTTTCTTCAATGACAAAGTTCCTATTGCTTATACCACTACCTCTGGCAGCCCGTTTCAGACACTCCACACCTACCGTGTAAAACAATTGCCTCTCTACACACTTTGAAATCTCTCCTCGGTCATCTTAAACCTATGCCATTTTGTTTTAAAGTCGACCACCATGGCGAAAAGCTGTCCGCTATTTACCTTATCTGAGCAATTCGTAATTTTTCGTATCTTTCCAAGTTCAAACGTCAGTCTCTTGGCCGCTTGTGAAAAAAGTCGCAGCCTCTCCTTCCAATGCAAATCTTGCAATCCAGGTAGCATCCTGGTGAATCTTTTCTACACGCTTTATATTTTGATAATATCCTTCCCATTGCATGGCGACCAGAACTGCATGCATTATTACAAATGTGGCCTCACCAACATGTTCTATAGCTGTAATAAGACCTCCCAATTCCTTCACACTGTGGTCTGACCAATGAAAGCATATATCCTGAACGAAACTTTGAATTGGATGCGTGTCAATTTCCTGGGCTGGACGTCACCGTCGAAAGAACGGACAACGGAGAGCTACAAACCTGCGCATACAGAAAACTGACGAACACTGACCAAATACTTAACTACATGAGGAGAATCACCTACACAACATATTCAAGAAGAACGGATACTCAAAAAACACAGGCCGTAGATTCCTTAAGAACAAACCACGACAAGCAGATCAAACACAGCCAGAAACCCGAACCACCTTACTATACATCAAAGAAGTTTCAGAAATGACAGCCAGACTACTGAGACCCCTCAGAACGCTAGTAGCACACAAACCCATCAACACTCCCAAACAAAAACTAACAAACTTAAAAGAGTCAGTATAACCTATGGACAAAACCAACGTCATCTACAAAATTCCATGCAAGGACTGCCACAACCACGACGTAGGACAAACAGGAAAAAAGTTGGTCAACAGGATACACGAACACCAGCTAGCCACAAAAAGACACGACCCTCTCTCCCTCGTAGCCCTACACACGGAGGAAAAAAAAAGCTCCATTTCGACTGGGACCACATATCTTTCCTGGAACAGGCTAAGCAAAGACATGCCAGAGAATTCCTCGAGGCCTGGCTCTGCAACCACAACGCCATAAAAATAACACATAGATCTACATACCATCTGTCAACCCCTCAGAAAGTGAACAGAAAATGACATTACCACAAACCCCAGGAACCCCATCCACGACAAACGTATAAATAGAAACCAGTAAACAACAGCTTCGCTTCACTTGGAGGTCGCCACTGATGAGGTTACCTAGCCAGGTAATGAAACGTCTGGATATCAAACCTGCAGCTTAGCGAGCAAACCTACACCATAAAGGCCCAATTCTCTCCCAGTTATTCTTTCTGCCCTTCATGTACTTGTAAACCCTCTTTGGATTCTCCTTTCCCTTATCTGCCAAAATCCAACCCGTGTGCCTTTGTTAAGACTCCGAAAGTCATACTCATCGAGATGTACAGCATAGAAACAGACGCTTCCGACCAACCTGTCCATGCCAACCAGATACCCAAACCCCATCTAGTCCCACCTGCCAGCATTTGGCCCATATTCCTCCAAACCCTTCCTATTCATATCCCCATCCTAATACCTCTTAAATGTTGCAATTGTACCAGCCTCCACCACATCCTCATTCCATACAGGTACCACTCTCTGCGTGAAAAGGTTGACCCTTAGGTATCTTTTGTATGTTTTCCCTCTCACCCTAAACCTATGCCCTCTAGTTCTGGACTCCCCCACCCGAAGGGAAAAGACTTTGTCTATTTATCCTATCCATGCCCCTCATAATTTTGTTAACCTCTATAAGATCACTCCTCAGCCTCCGACGCTCCAGGGAAAATAGCCCCAGCCTGTTCAGCCTCTCTCTAATCCTCCAAAACTGGCAACATTCTTGTAAATATTTTCTGAACCCTTTCAAGTTTCACAACATCTTTCCGATAGGAAGGAGACCAGAATTGCATACAATATTCCAACAGTGGCCTAACCAATGTCCTCCACAGCCACAACATGACCTCCCAACTCCTGTACTCAATACTCTGACAATTAAAGTAAAGCATACCAAACGCCTTCTTCACTATCCTATCAACCTGCAACTCCACTTTCAAGGAGCTATGAACTTGCACTCCAAGGTCTCTTTATTGAGCAACACTCCCTAGGACCCTACTATTAAGTGTATAAGTCCTGCTAAGATTCGCTTTCCCAAAACGCAGCACCTCGCATTTATCTGAATTAAACTCCATCTGCCACTCCTCAGTCCTTTGGCCCATCTGGTCCAGATCCTGATGTAATGTGAGGTAACCCTCCTCGCTTTCCACTACACCTCCAATTTTGGTGTCATCTGCAAATTTACTAACTGTATCTCTTATGCTCGCATCCAAATCATTGATGTAAATGACAAAAGGTAGAGGACCCAGCACCGATCCTTGTGGCACTCCACTGGTCACAGGTCTCCAGTCTGAAAGACAACCCTCCACCACCACCCTCTGTCTTCTACCTTTGAGCCAGTTCTTTATCCAAATGGCTGGTTCTCCCTGTATTCCATGAGATCTAACCTTGCTAATCTGTGTTAAGTATACTCCACCTCTATCCTCCTCAAGGAATTCACTTGACCCCAGCTGGCTAATTATGTAATATCCTTGCTTCTTTTCCAAGACCAAAGTCACAATAACTCTCACCATTCAACGTTGCTGACTCCTGCTAACATACACCTTCATTCTAACAGGAATATGCTGACCCTGTAGCCTCATTTCTGAATGTCTCCCACTTATCAGACCTTTGTAAGTTCATGTCTAAGACCACCAAAATTCACCTTGCCCTAATTTAGAACTTAAACTTGTGGACCTGACCTGTTATTTTGGATTGCTATTTTAAAACTCATGGTAATATGCTCACTGGTCTGAAACTCGTCCACTCCTAAGAGGTTTTATCCCTTCTCTTGCAGGACCATCTACAAACTGGATGAGAACTGCTTCCTGAGCGCATTTAGCACATTTCTCCCCATCCAAGTCCTTAGCACCATGGTAGTCCCAGTCGATTTTAGGAAAATTAAAATCCATGACAATTACAACCTTATCATTTCCAGCTCCCTGCGATCTCCTTACCTGTTTTGTCTTCAATCTCACGCTAACTATCGGTTGGAGGGATGGGTGGCGGGGGGTGAGGGGGCGTTCCAAGTGCAATGCGTTCAAAGCAATCTCTCCTCAAATTTACTTTTCATTGCCATCTATACAGGCTCAGTGAATGAAATGTCAAAAAATTATTCTCTCTGCGGGGCCATCATGTTCTGCCCAATGAAGCACACAACTCCACATCTGTTCTTGTCTCCCTTTTCGTACTTCCTATAGCATTGGTTCATCTGAATATTGAGTTCCCAGTCCTGTCTCTCCGTCAGCCATGTTTCTGTGTAGGGTATAATATCCCAGTCGCACATATCGGTCCATGCCCCGAGTCTATTTGTTTTACTTTTCAGGTCTCTTGTAATGATACGAACCCGACGTCCCCTGATTCCTGCCATGCTGTTGCCTGCCCTGTATAATACTCGGATTACCAGCACTGACTTTAATATGAAACTTGCTGTCATTGTCCCTTGTACGATCCTCAACTTTCTCTTTTGTTGCTCCAATGGTTTCAATCCCAACTCCCTGCCTGACACGTTTAAACACTCCCGAGTGCCTCAAACAAACATTCTGCGAGGATGTTTGTCCCTCTCCATTTCGGTTGCAACTTCTCCGTGTAGAACATGTCACTTCTGCCGTTGAAGGTATCCTAATGACCCAAGAAACTGAATCCCTGTCACCTGCACCAGCTCTCAAGCCTCACATTTATCTCTTAATTGCTCCTACTCCTACTCTTGCTAACACTTGGCACCGGATGCAGACCAGCAATTATTACACTTGAGGTGCATTTCAACCTTCTGCCTAACTCCCTATGATCATTCTTCATAACCTCATCCCCTTTTTCAGCCTCCCCCTTAAGATTTCCGTGCAATTGCTCAGATACATTCTTGACCATGACACCAGGGAGACAACACTGCCTCCTGGAATCTCAATTGCTGCCACAGAAACGTCCGGTTGTGCCCCTGTCCAGCGAGCCCCCGACTACTTATTCTCATTTACACTTTGCCTAACCCTGGTGTACAGCAGAGCGAGTAGTGATATCACATCTAAGCCGCTCTTATGGTACTCCCTTGAGATGCTATTCCAACCAACTCTATCAAAAACGGTATACCCGTTCGAGAGAGGAAAGGCCACAAGAGACTTCTGCCCTCCCTGCCTTTTCTTTCCTGGCAGTTACCCATCAACCTGACTAAACTTACAGATAATTCACCTCCGTGGTCTTCGTGTTAATCTCACTTTCTTCCCAGTGTATGCCCCTCGCTGTGTCTAACTGCCTCTCCAACTGATCAATGCGCTCTGTAAGGTTCTGCAGAAGTAACCAGTGGGACTCAAGACTGCTCTCTGATGTCCCATGACTCTCAAGAGAACACTACAACCCAGCTGCCATAGCTACCCGTTTACAGTAAGGGGAAAACGGAGTCTAACCGTACCCTTACCTTGTTGCTGAGTGCCCCTCCTCACTGAAGCCTGATATTCACCAAACCCCACAATTAAAAGTCTAGTACATTTCACCTGCAAAGCAGTCCATCAGAAAATGGCTGCTCCAAAAATGGTCGTTTCGAATTAGTTGTCTGCAAGGAGCCTGTCAATTTCTTTTGTATATTTCGTAATTATGAATTGATGCATCAGGTGACTGACAACCTTTTAGAAGATGTGAAACCTAATTCTTTTTTATGTCGCAATTCCTTAAAGGCCTCTCTTTCCATACGTCCCATTGGGAACCTGTTCACTTACCTCAAGTGAATTTTTGTCCTTGTCCGTTGATTTATCTCGACTAATTTAATAATAGCTGAAATGAGATTTTTCACGGCAGTTTTGATTCGAGCTTGAACTTATACTGATTTATGACATATGTAAAAGTGTTTGTTCAGCAATTTGCATTAGACAGCATGAATCCATTTCTTGAAACATATATAACGAATCATAATCAAAGTAATTTTCGACGTTACAATAAAATAAAATATATGTCAGCCATAGAAACTTCTGGATATGGTGTTGAGCAATATCACAGATCTCTTCCTGCTCTCAATTTCTGGGTCAGAGTGTTTCACTCTTTTGCTTTGAAGCTTCAGTACGCGACGGGTACGATGAACTACTGTAATGTTTTTGATTGTTAGGGCATTGAAGATTAGAATAAAAGCGAATGGGAGAAACGGTGTTGAAAGTGCATCAAACCAAACAAATACAATCTGTGTACCATAGCTATTCATCTGAGAACAGAAACACGGCACATCGTCAATTATTTCAAAAGGTTCTTATGTAAAATAGAAAGGAATGGTTTTTTTTTTAGCAGAACGGAATACCTATTGTAGCCAGAAGAATATCTGCAGTTCTTACGGTACAATGTTTCGTTTTCAGATTCTCGCAAAAACTCATCACAAATCTAAGAAAGATAAATGCAACAGTGAACCACACTGAGCAGTCTCTGACTGTAAACTTCAGGACACTGTGCAAGCTACAGACAAGAGTGATGTCCAACGGAAAGTAATAGCAATTAATCTCGAAGAAGAATGACCTCTGTGATAATGACCATCAGATCCCCCAAAGCTATGACCACCTGACGGTGAGTAGTGCATTTGAATCATCCACATTTTCCCTTATGCAGGGTCACGATCGCCACTAAATTAACAGTAAAAGAAAAGATGAATTTGTGAGCTGGCATTAATCAGTAACTACTCCACATGTGAGAAATCCAATTGGAAAACTGATTTACAGACTTTGAAACGTTACAGAGCCTGTAAACAGAAAATGCTTTTCTGAGTTTAAGCAAACACTGCCAGTAATCCTGACCCTCTGAGACTGCCCAATATTCTGTGCTTTTCCTGCAGCGCACCCTTGACTGTGATCTCCAGCAGCTGCAATCCTCAATTTCTTCTGCCAGTATGTAGAATATATGTCACCCGCCTCCAACACACTCCATCCACCTGGACACCCCGTGCTGGCCTATTACTCACCCTCGATCTCTTCGTAACCAACTGCTGCACAGACATTGTCTGCCTCAAACTCTCTACTCTCTACTCCAACGCCTCACCCTCACAACGCGCAGCCCTCCACTTTCTCTGCTCCAATGCCAAACTCACCCACAAACCAGCAGACAAAGGGGGTGCAGTGGTAGTTTGGCGCACTGACCTCTACACCACTGAAGCCAGGTGCCAACTCGAAGACACCTCCTCCTACCGCCCAATCGACCGTGACCACCCCATCACCAAAACATCATCTCCCAAACCATACGCAATCTCATCGCCTCAGGAGATCTCCCACCCACAACTTACAACCTCATAGTCCGGGAACCCCATCCCGGCCGATTCTGCCTCCTTCCCAAAATCCACAGGACAGACCACACAGGCTCAACCCATTGCCTCAGCCTGCTCCTGCCCCACCGAACTCATCTCCACCTACGTCGATACTGTCCTATCCCTCCTAGTCCAGGCACTCCTCACATACGTCCGAGACACAACCCACATCCTCCAAATCCTCCAAGGCCTTCATTTCCCCGGCCCCCAATGCCTCAGCTTCACTATGGACCTCTAATCCCTCTACACTTCCATCCGCCATGACCAGGGCCTCGAAGTCCTCCGTTTCTTCCTTTCCCGATGTGCCCACCGGTACCCTTCCACTGACACTCTCATTCGTTTGGCTGAACTGGTCGTCAGCCTTAACAATTTCTCCTTTGAATCCTCCCATTTACTCTAGATGAAAGGGGTAGTTATGGGCACACGCATGGTCCCCTGCTATGCCCGTCTCTTTGTTGGCAACGTTGAACAGTCCATCTTGCTTACCTACACCGACACCACTCCCCACCTCTTCCTCCGCTACTATAAGGACTGCATTGGCGCCACCTCTTGCTCCTGCGAGAAGGTTGAGAAGCTCATTAACTTCACCAACATATTCCACCCGACCTTAAATTCATGTGGACCATCTCTAACACGTCCCTCCCCTTCCTGGACCTCTCCACCTCCATCAATGACAACCGATTTAACACTGACATTTATTACAAACACACCGACTCCCACAGTTACCTGGACTACACTACTTCCACCCTACTCCAGCTAAAATGTTATCCCGTATTCCCAATTCCTG